>NW_013952955.1:302898-304897 GCF_001266775.1 Austrofundulus limnaeus
GTATAGGTGGGGAGGGATGGGAGGGTTTTTAGGGGTGTGTATTTTTTTTTGTTAGTTTGTTTTTTGTTTGTATTTTGTTAAAAATAATTTAAAAAAAAACTTTGAAAAAAAGCATTGTAACATTGGTAAATATGTTAAAAGATAGTTCAGTACCATTTACCATTTACCATATTGTGAAGAATGAAATTTGTAGATATTTATGATAAACTACACAGCTGGAACATAGTGGTTTTTGTTTTTTCTTTTTGGGGGGGCGGGGGGTAACGATAAGCGGAGACTCGTCTTTTCTATAATATAGGACAAACAAATGTTCATCTGTTAGAGTTAAAAATGTTTCATAAGAAGAACTGAAACAGTGTCTCTCACAGAACAACTCAGCCTGTGTGGACCTCGGCTCCCGTACCAGCACTGTCGAGGAGAGGAGTTTGGTCACACGAGTAAAGTTGGACATATCTGTTAGATAACGACGCTCTGAACACATAAACTTATAGTCTGTTAGATTATATATACGTACCAAGGTCTCAGGTAGCTCGGGAGAGATGTGTGGAGGACAGTTGGCTCACTCAGGACAGGAGCTGCAGACTGACCGGTGTTTATCCAGCAGACTGCTGCTGCGACATCAGAAAGACCCACCCTGCTTTGCTCTGATTGGATAAACTAAGCTGTGGGGTTCGTTTGATTTGTTGAACGCAGCGTCTGTTTAAACCTGTATCAGACTGGGCAGCTTTAACAAGACCACAGCAGAAAACAAGCAGGTTTCTCTTTTCCTCATTTTTTTAAATACCAGAATTTAAATACCAGACACGGGCAAAATGATGTCAGTTATTGTCGTAAATCTCAGTGTTGGTTATTATTTGGTTTATTGCCCAGACCTAATAGATGGCCACTTTGAATGATGTCACTGTAAAACAATCAGCTTGGGAACCACTGATTTAGGTGAACTTGTCACTACAATAAAACAGTTTTGCTTTTATTGAGGCACATATATTTTAATTTAGTTGTTTATTTTATCTTTGTGTACAGTGAACCAGGAGACAACCGCTGCACCCCCACCCGACCAGACCCCCAGTAAACCTGCCTTGACAGAAGAAGAGGTGGACAAGAAATCCACAGCTATCATTGAAGAGTACCTCCATATTAATGACATGAGGGTATGCTCTAAAACTGTTTACTAAACAGCACAAAGTTTTCCCTTCCTTCTCTTGAGATGTCTCACGAGTCACTCCATGTGTCCCTCTGTCCCAACAGGAGGCTCTGCAGTGTGTGCGGGAGCTGAACAGCACCGAACTGCTGTTTGTGTTCGTACGAAATGGGCTGGAGTCGACGCTGGAACGCAGCACCATCGCCAGGGAGCACATGGGCCAGCTGCTGCATCAGCTCATTAAGACAGGGCTACTGCCGAAACAGCAGTACTATAAAGGGTAAGCATGAAACTGTAAACATCTTCTGAGAAGGGAACATTTGAAATGATGATGATGATGATGATGATAATAATAATAATAATAATAATAATAATAATAGTTTTAATAGTTTTAATTTGTAGGGCACTTTAAATACGTAAATCTCAAAGTGTTATGTCACAAAAGTAAAAGCAGCAGAAATAAATATCTAAAAATCATTCAAACTCACTAAAATCAGGTAGAGGGGACATTGCCATGTATGCCCTGGTGTATCATCAGAACCTTGTAATGAATTCCGGCAGAGACAGGCAGGGTGTCTGCAGGTCCTTTAACAAGTCTTAAACCCATGTATCTAAGGCTACGTTCACACTGCAGGCAAATCCGACCCAAATCCGATTTTTTTGMCCCATCTGACTCATATCCGATTTTTTCATGACAGTCTGAACGAGACAAATCCGATTTTTTCAAATCCGACCCAGGCCATTTCAGTATGTGATTTTAAATCGGATATATATCTGATGTTTTCAAAGTGACTGCAGTGTGAACGCTCATGTCACATTCATCTGACTTTTTCATCAGTGAGGAGGGGGTGAAGGATC
>NW_013952955.1:305233-312155 GCF_001266775.1 Austrofundulus limnaeus
CAACAACTTCTGATTCGATGTGTAATATGTAGCATCCATGCTAGCTCTGTAAACAAACAAGCCGGCTGATGAGACGTCACGTCTTTCACTGCGCATGCGTGTCACATCAGTGCTGTGTAGCGTTCACACAGGGGTCTGATGCAGGTCACATTTAAAATGTAATGTCAACGTTCACACAAAAAGATCGGATTTTTTCAAAAAATCGGAACTGAGCATTAAGACCTGCAGTGTGAACGTAGCCTAAAGTTAAGACCTTAAAAGTCTTAAATTTGTTTTTTAAAAATTGTAAGTTGGTTTTAAATGCATTGCTCAATTAGGAATGCACAATAAAAACAATATACAGTAGAAACGATATAAATATGGCCTCTGATAGAGATCTGTAGTCTACCTGCCAACCGCGGTAATTCTTTTTGATGACGTAACCGGCTGGAGTCAAAACAGACGAAACGGGAAGCAGCGTGGCTGATAGCACAAAGGAAGAGCAAAAAGTTACAAAACAAATTATCTGGACCTGGTGCGGGTGTGCGAAAATGAACGCCTAACATATTTACGTGATGGCGCGTTGTCCGGTCGGCTGCCAAGCGACCACACTGCCTGCAGCAGGAGGAGCGCGGCAGATGTAACGGTCACGCAGCGAGGCAACCGTCAGTGCAGGTCAGTGCAGGTCAGTGCGAGCCCCAGTGGGACGCGCAAAAGCTCGCCGAGTCTAATGGACCTCGTTTCTCCAGCAGTCATAGCGCGATGCTGTTTCAAGTCGTACAGCGGGGAAGCGCTGTGGGAAAGGGTGGCAGTCTGACTGTCTTTCAAAAAAAACAACAACCTGTAAAGCATAAACGGGATGATTGTCACCCTGCCAGAGCGTGCACAGAGTAAACACGTGGAGTGCAGAAAAAGTAATCTGCAAATTGTGTAGAAATAAATAAATAATACACTAATAAATACATTAATAAATAAATTTGTTTTGCCACCTTAAAACGAAGCAGGTTATTCCAAACACAACATCCAATGGATGCAGATATCTATTACATTAAAGTTGTGTGTGTGCGTGTGTGCGTACGTGTGTGTATATCTTTGATTTAACCAGGTAGGTCTCCCTTAAATTTAGATTTTTAAGGGAGACTTCAAAGTTTCCCTTAAAAAAGAGATTTTAAGGTCTAAAATGTTTTTAACCCATACATATTTGTACATTCCACTCAATTATTGTGATTTATTTATTTTCTATTATAAGTTTTGTATCATGATGTATATCGTTACTGCCACCCTCATAATGTATATCTTGAGATGAATTTTTTGCCATATCGCACATTCCTACGCTCAGTGTTCTTAAATTTTGTCTGGCAGAAATGGTTAAAGTTCTGTCTCCGCAAAGCTGAAGTGTGGAGGAGAAAAAATGTTTGTTGTGGTCTTTGGGAATTTAACTGATAAAGTTAAAATTTTAACTGAATTTAACTGAATTTAACCAATAAAAAGAACCAGAGGCACAGTTTTAGCTAATCGGTGCAAAGCAGGGCGGGTCCTTGTGTGTGAGCAGAACCAGAATCGCAGGTGAACTAATCAGTGTTGCTCTGAATGTTTTATGAAGCGTTTATGTGTTCAGAGCATCATCTTTACCTTACAGATGTGCAAACTGAGTGCGTGACCGAACTTCAGGTCTGACAGAGAGAGCTTATCGCCGCAGGAGTCTCTCACCATGACAGAGGAGGCTGTAGCTGCTGCTTTAGTTCTTATTATTAAACAATATTAATGCTAAAAGAGGAATATTTGTAAACCACAGATTACAGCAAATATGTTTGTCTCAGTTTAGATTTATTATATACTTAGTCTATATACAGTGGGGAAAATAAGTATTTAGTCAGTCACCAATTGTGCAAGTTCTCCCACTTAAAAAGATGAGAGAGGCCTGTAATTGACATCATAGGTAGACCTCAACTATGAGAGACAAAATGTGAAAAAAAATTTGAGAAAATCATTTTGTCTGACTTTTAAAGAATTTTTTTGCAAATAATGGTGGAAAATAAGTATTTGGTCACCTACAAACAAGCAAGATTTCTGGCTGTCACAGACCTGTAACTTCTTTTTTAAGAGGCTCCTCTTTCCCCCACTCATTACCTGTATTAATGGCACCTGTTTGAAGTCGTTAACAGTATAAAAGACACCTGCCCACAACCTCAAACAGTTACACTCCAAACTCCACTATGGTGAAGACGAAAGAGCTGTCGGAGGACACCAGAAACCAAATTGTAGACCTGCACCAGGCTGGGAAGACTGAATCTGCAATAGGCAAGCAGCTTGGTGTGAAGAAATCTACTGTGGGAGCGATAATCAGAAAATGGAAGACATACAAGACCACTACTAATCTCCCTCGATCTGGGGCTCCACGCAAGATCTCAGCCCGTGGGGTCAAAATGATCACAAGAACAGTGAGGAAAAATCCCAGAACCACAAGGGGGGATCTAGTGAATGACCTGCAGAAAGCTGGGACCAATGTTACAAAGGCTACCATCAGCAACACACTACGACGCCAGGGACTCAGATCTTGCAGTGCCAGACGTGTCCCCCTGCTTAAGCCAGTCCATATCCAGGCACGTCTGAAGTTTGCTAGAGAGCATTTGGATGTTCCAGAAGAGTGTTGGGAGAATGTCATATGGTCAGATGAAACCAAAGTACTATTTGGTAAAAACACAACTCGTCGTGTTTGGAGGAAAGTGAATGCGGAGTTGCATCCAAAGAACACCATACCAACTGTGAAGCATGGGGGTGGCAACATCATGCTTTGGGGCTGTTTCTCTGCAAAGGGACCAGGACGACTGGTCCGTGTACATGAAAGAATGAATGGGGCCATGTATTGTGAGATTTTGGGTGCAAACCTCCTTCCATCAGCAAGGGCAATGAAGATGAAACGTGGCTGGGTCTTTCAGCATGACAATGATCCCAAGCACACTGCCAGGGCAACAAAGGAGTGGCTTCGTAAGAAACATTTCAAAGTCCTGGAGTGGCCTAGCCAGTCTCCCGATCTCAACCCCATCGAAAACCTTTGGAGGGAGTTGAAAGTCCGTGTTGCCCGCCGACAGCCCCAAAACATCACTGCTCTAGAGGAGATCTGCATGGAGGAATGGGCCAACATACCAGCAACAGTGTGTGCCAACCTTGTGAAGACTTACAGAAAACGTTTGACCTCTGTCATTGCCAACAAAGGATATACAACAAAGTATTGAGATGAACTTTTGTTATTGACCAAATACTTATTTTTCACCATTATTTGCAAAAAAATTCTTTAAAAGTCAGACAAAATGATTTTCTCAATTTTTTTTTCACATTTTGTCTCTCATAGTTGAGGTCTACCTATGATGTCAATTACAGGCCTCTCTCATCTTTTTAAGTGGGAGAACTTGCACAATTGGTGACTGACTAAATACTTAGTTTCCCCACTGTAGAGTTGTCACAATGTTTGAACTATTACAAGGAGTTTTTTCTTATGGATTTGGTATAATTTAATTATATTTAGAACTTTACTGAGAGGTAACAATACAATACAGCTAATTTAACCAGAGAGCTGAGTATCTTTATATTCAATGTGTTTTGTCGAGTGACACTTGTGATACTTGGTTGTAAAGCAAAGGAATCCTCCAAACATTGCTTATATTTAAAGGTTTTTCAGTCTTAAATTTCATTCAAGATGGCATTAAAAAGGTCTTTAAAATCTTTAATGTGACTTGCTAAAACCTGCAGATACCCTGCCTCATGTTATTTGTTTTTTGTCAGAAGCTGGGCAATACCGTTTTGCATGAACTGCAGTTGATGTTTAACCGTTTATTTATTTTTTTCTCTAAAAGACATGTTTATCTCAATAATTTCTGACATAATTTATCATCCAGCAAAATTTGTTATCCTGACAGGCCTAGCCTCATGAAATTCAGTCTTATTCAGGCAAGTGGTACTAGTGGCTAAGCAAATGGCTAGAGCCATTTTCTAACCTGTTTTACAAAAAATATATAAAATATTTTGGTTTTTAAAAGCCAGAGAGACACTTCAGAGCTACATCATTATTGTCAGTTACAACATCTCTTCCAGTAAATTGTGAATTTTTCTAGAGGATCCTGGACCAGACAGATAATTTATCAGGCCTTGTCTCTTTCTTTACAAAAAGATGTCTTAATATCAAGTCTGTTCTCAGTAAAAACCATGTAAACAGGTTAAATGGGAGATACAATTGTTATAAGATTCCTAAACACCAGACAGCCTGGGCTCATACCTGCAGCCTCAGGATTGCATAACTGTGGAAGTGAGCACCGAGTTACTGCAGCCCTGCTATGCAGCTAATAAAAAGAAAACATGAGGGAGATTTCAGTAACCCCTTTTTTTACTCTTATTTGTCTTTTAATTATAAATGTTGAAGTTAGTGAAACAAACTTTGGACTTTTAAAGGTGACAGAATTGGTTGTTTGTTCTTGGTCTCAGTGATCATGCCTGCAGTTTGTGGTTTTTTCACTCTGGCTCCTCACTAACTCAAGATTTAGTGCTGAGATGGCACCATTTTTTCCAGTTCTGGAGCCAGTGGTTTCCACTGTGGAGACAGAATGAAAGAAAGAAGTGCCCCTGGTTTTAGTGATGGAACCAGTAAAAATCATTTAGATCAGACAATTCAGTGGTCAGACTCTGTAGGTCTGAGTTGCCATGTTAAATGTTATAAAGCATCTAATCTTAAAACTAGAAAAGGACTAAACCAGGATGGTTTGGAAGAAGACCAGGAGAAAACCTCTTCTCTTCAAAAGAACACAATTTAGGTTTAGAAAGTCTCATCAGATCAAACCACAAAAACAACCTCACTGGAACAAGAAATGAAGACACTGGGATGCAACAAACATAAAGCAAAAACTCTTCATACCAGCTGTCAACGTACAATTCAATAAAAAAGTACTTTACCCAAAGGGAAATTACATAATAGAGGTGCAGGAGTCAACATTCAGTCTTTTCTTTGCTGACAAAGGATACCTGAAAAGGGGGACTGCATTAAACTGCATATTAAAATATGTTGGGTAGTTTTCTTTGGTCTCAGGCCTCTAATCACAGTTAATCAGGTTTGGACACATCTTTGGACTGGGTTTGGTTGAGTTGGATTTTTTTAGACCCGATCTAAACTCTACCTGTAACCATGCTGTGCCAAAATGTTTGGGAGAGCGTTAAACACGTGTATACAGTAAAACATCACCAGGTTCTGGTGTGGAAAATAAAATCTTTTCACAGCGACCAAAAATCAAACTTATATTTTCCCAGCATCCCCTTCCCCATCAATAACCTCTTGAGCCCCATGCAAAACACAGGTTTAAACAGGGTATCCGCAGGGTTGTAAAAAGTATTAAAATCAAAATAAGCAAAAATTAAAGCCATTAAAAGTATTAAAAGGTAATAAACGCCATCTGACGAGGTATTAATTTTTAAACAACTGGCGCATTTTCGCTATGCTGGAATCTGACGCGCTGCTGCATGGGAAACAGATTTAACAAACATTTCTCTGGCCCAGTCTGAGACGCAGGCTCCGCTCCACACCTCCCGCGCACACACGTTTGTTGTTCTATCCTCATGGGGACTTTGCATTGGTTTCCATTCATTTCCCCATCAATTCTATAGCCAACCATAACCTCCCAGGTAGACTACACACCTGACCCAAACCCTACCCTCACCAGGCTGTGTATACTGGGGAAATGGTCAATAATTGTACCCACCATGGAGCAAAAATCTGTACACACAAACGCGCGTGCACTCACGCATAGCGAAACAACCGTAGTTTTTTTTTTTTTTTACCCATATCGGAGTCTGAAAAACAGTTCTTTCTTGTTAGCTGGAGATGAAAACAAGATGTGGACGGTTGCTTGCTCATCCATCTTGTTAATGTAACAGTTGGGGTCTGAGCGCTGCAGATCWTTTCAGCAGGACGAGGAAGCTCACATGTATGGCAGGCCGCTTTTGCATTTAATCGACTTCACCACAGTTACATTCCAAGTATCTGAAATATGTTCTTCTGGGTCTCAGGAGGATAAAACTAGACATATTAGATATTTACGTGAAATAATATAAGATAATAAGATTCAACTAATTATGAAATTGCAGACTTTTATGTGTTATTATTTTAAAAAATGTGCACAACCTTTTAATAAATATCAGTAATGTTTCTCTTATCATTATTCTCTGTTCATCATTCTGGTTTATCCAAGGCCAAAGATCCATAGTTGTCCATCTGAGGGGCATGTGTCTAAAAAAAATTAACCATGAAATGTTTAAGATGTTTGTAAGACGTTCAGCCCTTAAACATTTGCACTTAGAATTTTATCACTTCAAATACTTTTCAGTAAGTTAAATGTCTACAATTCTGGTTCAAATAAAGAACTTTATGTTTGCTAGATTGTTAACTAATTATTTTCGAGGTAATGTTGCCTTAATGAACAGTGATTAAAAAAAATAACCTGTAAAATTCTGATGTTAAATACGATGTGGTTCAAAATTTGGGTGCACGTAACTTTTGTGCTGGTGCGCCTAAGAAAAAATGTTAGGCGCACTAGTGCAACCAGTGCAAAAAGTTAGTCTAGAGTGGATGGAGGACAACAGAGCTGCTTCATGGAAGAAGAACCTCAGCTTAGCCTGTTAGCCTTCGCGCTAGCCCTCACGCTATATTGCCTTATATGTATTAGCTCGGCGCTAGCGCGACAAACAAGCTAAACTGAGGTCCTCAATCCATATTTTCAGTTGCAGACTGAGTCATTTTTGCGTTCCCCTCTGTCATGTGGATGGAGGACCTTAGTGACGAGACGAGAATGTGTAGCGCTGAGCTAATACATATACACTCACCGGCCACTTTATTAGGTACACCTGTCCAACTGCTCGTTAACACTTAATTTCCAATCAGCCAATCACATGGCGGCAACTC
>NW_013952955.1:313470-317122 GCF_001266775.1 Austrofundulus limnaeus
AATTTAGACTAACAATATAAATTCTCTTTAATTGGTCATCTCTATAAACCAAGCAACATGGGGCGTGGTCAGAAATTACAATGTTATCATAGAAGCAATCTTGGATTCTAAACTGCAACTCTGTAGAGGTTAAGAAGAAGTCTATTCTGGAGTAGGTTTTAAAAGAACTTGAATAACAGGAGTATGTTTTGCTAACTGGATTTTTCTCTCTCCATATATCTATCAACTTCAGCTCTTTCAWCATTCTATAAATTGCAGCTCTACAGTTATTAGGCGATTGATCAATTCCAGTTAATCTGTCCATGCTCGGGTGTAATGTACAATTAAAGTCCCCCCCATTATGTGAGATCCTTTAAGCGTAGACAGAGTGAGGAGTAAATCATTGTAAAATTTACTATCATCCACATTAGTGCCGTATATATTAGTTAAAATTAGAGTTTCCGACATTAGGGAGCCTTGAAATATTAGGTATCTTCCTCTTTTGTCTTTAATAATGTTTGCAATGGTACCGATTCATTATTAGTGTCATAACTCCTCTAGAATGAGATGTGAACGGTGCTGTACTGTATATATATTGCCCCTCCGCCTCCTCCTCACTTTCAGATTATCCTCATCAAGAAGATGCGTTTCYTGTAGGAATATAATTTTAGACTCCATTTCTTTCAGTCTATTCATGACCTGTTTGACTTTTTGAAGGCGTTGGAGCCCTCTGCAGTTCCATGAAATAAAATTGCATTTTACAGTTTGAGACATACATCAACAAAAGCAGTGGGATGTTTAGCGTTGTAAAAATGTGAGACACAACAAAACTGGATGATAGAACATAAATCCAACATAGAGAACATAACCCTTTCCCTACTTCCAAATCCCTTCCCCAAATAGGTGGAGCCCCGCCCACATCCATTGTGTCCCGTTATTGCCACTAGCCAATCCACAATTATTGAGGATCAGCCGAACCACGTTTAGCTTATTCTGCAAAAAATGCTCTCGTTGCTGCTAGACATAATAAAGACTCCTGCACACTAATATTGAATATCATTTTAAGGTACTCTTCACATTTAAATGATTATTGTTACCTAAGTTATGAACCCAATTATGCAACATATTAGATACATAAACATGTAACAGACCGAATTAAGTTCGCGTCTGAGGCATTACTTAGTGCTCTGTGCGTCTCGAGCTCTCCGGAGTTTTTGATAAACTCACTTGCTTCCTCTGGTGTTTTGAATGCCAGTGTCTCGTTTTCGTAAGTCACTAGAAGCGTTGCAGGAAAAGTTATTCCATTGCGGATGTTCAGATTGCGCAGCACCTCCCGGATCGAGTCTAACTTTTTCCTCTGCTGGTGGAGCCCGGTGGCCAGATCGGGGTAGAAGCGGACCCGTTGTTCTTTATATAAGATGTCCTTTTTTCCCCGTGCGACACAAATGACGGCTTGTTTCTCTCGGTAGTTGAGGAACTTCATTATCAAGGCTCTKGGTCGGGAGGCGCCGTCCTTTCTCAGGCCTAATCTGTGTGCTCTTTCCAAGCTCGGAGAGGTCTGCAGCTTCTCACTCCCCAGTGCTTCGGGTATCCACTTTTCCAAAAAAGCACATAAATCTGAACCCTCGGCACCTTCTGGCAAGTTTACAAGCCTTAAGTTATTCAAGCGAGACCTTGTTTCCAAGTCAATGAGTTTGTCTTCCATCGACTTGTTTTTAGCCTGTAAGGCGTTCACGYTAGCATGTAGGTTAGCCACTTCGTCTTCTGTGGAGGAAAAACAGTCCTCTGCTCGCGACATACGTTCATTATAGTCTTTCATCTCCTGTTTCATATCTTGTAGTGTCACCAACAGACCGTCGAGTTTCGATGAGAACTCACTTTTCAATGATTCGAGCACGGCCAAAATTAGGTCAGACTTACTATTTTCTGAGTCACTCGTTTCTTCTTGCGCGGCCATGTTTTTGTTGGCTTTGCTAGCTTCACCGCGGAGGTTGTGGTCGAAAAGCTTAGTTTGCTTGGATGCCTCACTTTTCCCTTTGAGCTGTTTAGTCGAGTTAGGCATTATATCCTTTTCTTTACACAAATTTTTCGTGAACAGCAGTTATTTTCCCCTAATAAGCGCAGCAGACAGCGGAGCGAAATTTTGCACGTCTTCTTACGTGGCCGCCATAACCGGAAGTCGGGAACCCCTTTTTAAAAATTTTTTTTTTTTTATTGTTATTTAGTTGTGGCGGGAGTCCAGACAGGGAGTTAAGCCCCCCAGTATAAGCACAAATGTGTGGATTTTTTGTTTGTTGTGTTCTCCGTGTTTTTTTTTTTTAGGAGAAAGGGGTGGGACTATACCGGATCTGTTTGTTTTGAGAATGTCTTTTTCAGGTTATTTTTTTGTGATGGTTTGTGTCTATTGTACTACAGTCCGATTGACCATAGATGAACAGTTCTAATATTACCAAGTTCATCAACAGTCACCCAGTTAACTGTGTGAGTTGGAATGTGAAATCCCTCAATGGTCCAGTGAAATTTAGGAAAGTTATGACACATTTAAGACAACTTAATGCTAATATTACTTTTTTGCAGGAGACCCATTTGCGTAGGCAGACAGTGCAAATCTAGGCAGGCGCCTGTCTGGTCAGGTGTTTCAGTCWAATTTCCAATCTAAATCGAGAGGGGTGGCCATCTTAGTAAACAGGTGCAATTTACAGCATCCAGTGTTAAAACGGACGATGCTGGACGTTATGTTATTGTGATGGGAAAACTATATGCACTTCCTTTCATTTTGGTCTCTATATGCTCCAAATTGGGATGATCAAACATTTTTTAATACGCTTTTTTGAAATTTACCTAATATTTCAACACATAATCTCATAATTGGGGGAGATATGAACTGTGTGCTATTATCCCTCAATTGTAGTACAGTGGGGAGGATCTCTCTTTCTAAATCGGCCCAGTCAATTAATTCATTTCTTAACACTTATGGAGTGGTTGACGTGTGGCGTTTTCGWWABCYRACCCTGAGACGGTATTCGTTCTTTTCCCCTGTTCATAAGAGCTATTCACGGATTGACTACTTTCTCCTCGATAAACGGATTTTACCTTTAGTGAGTAAATGTGATTATGGAGCAATAGTCATTTCTGATCACAGTCCGCTCATAATGAAACTGAACGTTCCTGTTATGCAATCGGTCTATCGTCCTTGGCGACTTAATCCGATACTTTTATCTGACGAAGACTTAGTTGATAAGCTTGCTTCTGAAATTAAGTTTTTTATTGATGTTAATCGGACTCCTGGGATGCCACTCAGCACTGGTAGGGAGTCATTAAAGGCTTGCCTGAGAGGTCAAATAATCTCTTACTGTGCAAATAAAAAGAAGAAAAATATTGAACGGCTAAAATCGCTGACAGATCAGATTCTACAATTAGACGGAAATGCTGCCATGCTTTTACACAAGACTCACTTAAGAAACGTACATTACTCCAAACAGAGTTTAACATCTTATCTACCCAACAGGCCGAATATTTAACATCCAAATCTAGGTATGGCTACTATGAGCACGGTGAGAGGGCTGGACTTCTTCTTGCACAGCAGCTACGCAAGCTCAGCTCAGTACGGTGCGCAGCGCTGCGGCTTCTGAATAAATGAAAATGATTTAACACAGTTGTTTATACTTTTAGC
>NW_013952955.1:317531-321246 GCF_001266775.1 Austrofundulus limnaeus
CTTTTAGTATGGTTTCCACGCAATCCTTTATAAATGAGACCCCAGTTCTTTTCAAAATTAGCTCTGCCAAATTTAAATACCTTGGTATTTGGATTACTCACAGTCACAAAGATACAGATACAGATACAGCAAACTTTTTGCCTCTCCTGGTGAACCTTAAGAAGGACATCGCTACATGGGCATCCCTGCCTCTATCCCTGGGGGGTAGAATCAACGTGATCAAAATGACAATATTGCCCAAATTACTTTATCTATTTCAGAGCGTGCCAGTGTTCCTCACCAGGACTTTCTTTACAAATTTAAATAGTGAATTGTCGTCCTTTATTTGGAATAAAAAACATCCACGAAGACGACATTTAGAGCTGGGATACCAGCTCTAAAAAGAAACTTTTTTTGAAAATTTACTTCCATCCCAAAACTTCACCTTTTTAATTTTGATGCCTTTCCTTTTAAACAAAACCCTGAATTATTACTTTTTTTATTTACATTTTCTCTGTCATCCCAGCCCCAAAACCTATCATTAGACCAGCCTTAATGTACCCTCTCTGTTTATTCATTGTTTGATCTTCAGCCCTCCATTCCCCTCTTTCCCACTTTTGCATTTTTTCCATATCAGGCACAGAACATAGCAGACACAGAGTGTACCCACCTGTGAGTGCATGCACCCACCTGCCTGTTGTATTACAACTATGCACCACACAGTACATCTCAGACACCCTAAGGATGCTGTCAGGGTCGCCTGATACATTCATGCAACATAACACCAGATTAAATGAGAACCATGTACTCTGGATTTGACCTAATCTCAAGATGAGTGAGTCTCTGTCAACTTTTGTACCAAAACACGTTCAGCTGTTGAGCCTCAAGAAAATCACTGAGATAAAATTTCACAAAACACCCTTGAACAGTAATGGAAATACAACACTGAATTTGAACCAAACCATGTCCTGTGATTTATTCTGTTGTTAAAAGTAAATAAAACATTTACTTTGTCAAAAAACTCCTTGATTGATTTGACTACGTTGGTCAAAGTGACTCAACAATGTGAGAGACTGAGGTAATGAAAGAAATGATCTTATTTCTAAAAGTGTTCGTCATTAAAGAGCAAAAAACAAGTAGTACTGATGCACAGTACTACTTGTTTTTTGCTTTTTAATTGTTGAATGTTATTTAAAAGACTTGAACGTTTGTGTTGGTGGTCCAGGTTTCAAGTAATTATGGAGGTGGCTGAGGACATGGCGATCGACATCCCCCACATCTTTCTGTACCTGGCTGAGCTGATCACTCCTATGCTGCATGAAGGAGGCATCCCCATGGGAGAACTTTTCAAGTTAGCTCCAGGACACATCTGCATTTAAAGACAAAATTATTGTTGTTTTTAATTATTTACTTTGATTTGTAATTTCCACTGATCTCTTTGGTTTCAGGGAGATTTCAAAACCTCTGATTCCTTTGGACAAAGCTGGAGTCCTGCTGGTCCACATCCTTACATTACTCTGCAAAGAAATGGTGAGTTTATCATTGTATGTAAAAGTTTTAACCCTGTTTAAAACAAACATCTTTATCACTGTTTATTGATTGATTTAAGGATCTTTATATATTTGTGTCAGTGAGGTGTACTATATTTTACTATGTTTATCCATCACTCTTCAAACGTGCACATTCCTCCCATCAGAGCCATAAAAAAGCTGGCACAATGTGGAGGGAGTCAGGCCTTCAGTGGACCGACTTCCTGCCTGAGGATGTAGACATCAACAAGTTTGTTACAGAACAGGTGAGTTTTCTCATTAACCAATCAAGTCTATAACAAATGGCACATTTTTGACTCAGATTGAATCTGATTGTGCATAATTTGAAATTGAATGCATTGGTTTGAAAAAGAGTTTTACTTGAAACAGAATTTAATGATTTGAATCTGAATTAATTTGCTTTGAAACTATATTTTGGTTTATTATGACCGTGTTATACACATTATACATTATACAGTGGATTGCATCAACTCTGTTACATTACGGAAGGGAAACTTCACCAAAGTGAAACATAAATCTGTGGATCTGTGTTTGATTACTCTGCCTGGCTTTCCCAAGGACCAGGATGTGACACAAAAATCTGAATTATGGAACTGAAAGTGAAAGTAGTCAAACTGAATTTTTAAAAAACTAAAATACAGTTTCAAAGCAAATTAATTCAGATACAAAACTTTAAATTCAGTTTCAATTTAGTAAAATTATTTTTCAAACCAATGCATTCAATTTAAAATTCTGCACATTCAGATTCAATCTAATTCAAATTCATTTCCTGCTGGCACAAGATTTATCCCATAAGGATTGGTCGATAAGATTCTGACATTTCTAACATCATGAGTGCTTTATGTTTTAGATGTATAATCCTTTGAACATATAAACTGAACATTATAGTGTTAAAACAAAGCATAGTCTTACAGTGGACTTTTCATTGAGGGCTACAGATGTGTTTGAAAGAGCTGCTCTTGTGTTGGCAGAACGTTGAGTTCACTCTGGGCGACGAGTCTGAGAAGAGCAGGAAGGAGATGAGCTCTGCAGAGCTGACCAAGCAGCTGGACCGCTTGATCCAGGATAAGGCCAACAACCAGAGGGTCTTTGACTGGGTGGAGGTATGGATCTGGATGCATCTTTGTCTCACTTTATTTCAGAGGCCTTTCTTACAAGTTTCAGATTTAGGTTCTTTTATTTATTTATTTTCTTTGGGGGGGTTCCTTCAGTCCTGTGCAGGGATCTTTCTCCAGCTTTAGTTTTCTTAGTGGTGTAGTTAATTCAACGTATACAGACATTGACTCACTGCTTTTATTGGAGCCAAGGCTGATGTTTTTACTGGAAAGGATGAGAAATGTCATGTGACTGACAGCTGCAGACTGTGCTAAAGCAAACAGAAAAGTTGTTTCTGATCAGGCTCAAATGGAATTGTTTTCTCGTTGCTGTTTGTCATTAATATCACATTTTGGTTGACATGTAGATTTTTCTGTGTATAGGCCAACCTGGATGAGCAGCATACATCTTCCAACATGTTTGTCAGAGTGCTGATGACCTGCATCTGTCAGTCAGCAATCATCTGTGAGCAAATCTACACTTTGCTTCCCTGCTGTAAAAAGACAAGTAGATCAGTTCGAGCTCAGCACCTGAGTGTTTTATTTATTTATTTACTTACTTATTTATTTATTTTCTTCCAGGTGAGAACCCGTACAAGGTGGACGGAGAGCAGATCAAGCAGAGATCCAAGCTGCTGCAGAGATACCTGAAAGATGAGCAGAAGGAGCTGCAGGCTCTCTATGCCCTGCAGGCCCTCATGGTGCAGATGGAGCAGCCCGCCAGTAAGCTAAAGTTTGGTTTGGTGGTAGCTGAGAGTCGTTCACAGAGCTTAATCTGAGCATGGAATAAAAAAACGCATGAAAGGAATACTAAGGGTTCTTAACCTTTTTGATTTGTTGAACATAACACACAACATAAGATAAGACCCAGTTATTACCAATGTACAGATCAAAATATAATTATTCTAAATCTTGTTTAAATTTGTATTGTATTTGTATTATAACTGAATTAAATACACTTACAGTATAAAAGTAAGACTCCTGTCAAATAATCACAAGACATGATAATGACACACACTTTTTATATTGTAACCTGCCCATAATAATTATTTGAACAAGTACAACAGACCACTCATCAGCACAACTATATAT
>NW_013952955.1:322246-325133 GCF_001266775.1 Austrofundulus limnaeus
GGGAGGGGTCTGTGGGTCGGGGAGGGGTCTGTGTGGGTCAGGGTCGTCTGAGGTGGAAGCAGATGAATGGAGTTTCACGCACGGGAACTTTTAAGATTTAAGTTGTTTTTATTTCAGAGGTCCTCATGGCTCAGCAGCAGCAGCAGAAGCATAAATAYTACTGTTAAGAAAGCTGATGATAAAGTTGAATAAAAATCTAAGTCTGATGAAGGTAAATTAAATATCTGACTGATCTTTACACAGTGTGGCTCTAATTCCTCACTTCACCATCTGTGTCGCAGTTTCACCTCTCCAAAATGAGCGTACGCATGGGTCAGAGCTGGCTGAGGCACCGCACATTTTCACGTCAAGTTTGGATTTTATAAAACACAACCTTGGCGTAAAAAGTGGCGTACGCAAGTTTCTGGGCTCAAATTGTGCGTACGCCAGTTTTATAAATCCGACCCCTGAACAGTAAACTGTCATCACCATGGTAACAGTCCAACCTCTGGCAGCGACTGAATGCAGGAGAACAAATGCTTTTTTCAATAGGACCAAAGAAAATATTTAATTAGGCCCACATTTTAGAGTTTTCAGATATGACTGTATTTGTAACAAACACAGTGTGATAACTTGTCAAAACAATTGCACTTTTAAATTTTTAAAATCATTTACTTTTTCTTTTTTTTCCTCTTTTCTTCTTATTTTAAATATGGACCAGGGTTCTGTGTCTTTAATAAAGTTTTAATAGAATTAAACATGATTTATGTGAAATTATATTTGTTGTTGAGGTGTTCATTTAGTAAATATGTGTACAAAACATATGCGAAACTTATATTTGGTGCTGCACATGCTGCTCAAGTCTGCATCGGATGCAGACTCGCTGTGGAGTGCTTAATAAGCCACTCGCCCTTGTACCTAACTGGTTTCGGATGGGACTTAATATGGCCAACTCGTCATGGGAAACTTTCAAACTGAGTGAGTTGGGAGTATGGCAAATGTGTAGCCACCGATTGGGAAAGGCCCTGAGTTTCCACTTTCAGCAGGTTTCTAAGATTCTTCTTCTATGTATAACACAGTGTTAAACATCTGAGTGGTGCTACTAGTGGTGAGAAAGTGTATTGCACCTTTTTCAAAATCAATGTGGTCCAACAGCCCTCTGCTGCCCAAAGTTAAAAACTGTTGTACTTTTGAGGCCCTCAGTATGGCCCATGAGTCGATGAATGAATGAATCTCTGTACTAGGTCTTTCTTTGCTTTATCTTTTTGATTGTTTCTCATCTCTTTCTCAGATTTGCTGAGGATGTTCTTTGACACCCTCTATGACGAGGACGTGATCAAAGAGGAGGCCTTCTACAAGTGGGAGTCGAGTAAGGACCCCGCCGAGCAACTGGGCAAAGGCGTGGCCCTCAAGTCCGTCACCGCCTTCTTCACGTGGCTCCGCGAGGCCGAGGATGAATCCGACAACAGCTAGGAGCAGCTGGGTCGGTCGGACAGGAACCGCCGAGTCGGCTCAGTTTCTGTGGACTTCAGAAGAGTCCAAAAGACCCCCCAAAAAATAAGTTTCTTGTCTCCAGCAGCGGCTGACTGAACTGAGGGTTTTATAATAAAATAACAGAAGTACAAAGACGAGCAGCAGCGGGGGTCTCATACATTTCAGATGGAAGTGACTGAAACAGTCATGGACTCGTGAGAAGAGTTGATCTGAGATGTGGCAATGAACTGCTGGTGGAACAGGGCGGGGGGAACCCTTCCCAATAACGCCCATGACCCTTTATACCCCCCACCCCTTCCAATGTGTCTGTTTGTTTCCTGTGCTTCAAACAAACTGTGGACTGAAAATGAAGTGCTCTCAGCTGCTTCCTCCTGAACCCATCAATGTCTTTTTTTTTTCTTTTTTATTATCTCACCTTTAAAACTTGAATAAAAGACAAAAATTCACTTTATTCTGAAAGGACTTTTAGAAAAAAAAACGTTTAACAGTTCAACGTCTAAAGGCCTTTGCTTCCATGAGAGGAAATGCATTTCAAGGAAGTTCTGTAAATACATGGATAGTTTTTCGTCCTGAGGTTTTTGGGGTTTTCTTTTTCCAGGAAAAATATGCTACCCCCCCCCCCCTTCCCCAATGACACAAAGCAGCAGATTTCTCCTGTATTTATACATTTTGTTTCTCCTCGGTGGGCAGAAGGTGCCTGCATATTTATCCCACCCATTGATTTATAGTTTGGGACAATTGTACATACGTTTTTGCTTTACTTTATTAAAAAGATATTTAATTAAATAAAAGATGCCTCTTGTTGCAGATAATAAAAAAAAGCTTGTGCCTTTTGTGACGGTAGCAGCAGGGGGGCGGGTGGCTCCCTCCGTTCTGCCTCGCAGCAGAGCAAAGTGCCTGGCTTCACAGCGATTGCTACAGAACCACGGCTTGGTTTGGTTTTAAGAAGCAGCTTCTGTCTTTGTTCACTCAAATTGTTCTTTTTTTATGCTGCATGAGGACTTGGAACATGTGGAGCTAAACTAATCTAATATTAAAATCTGTAAAATGAGCACACAGCTTTCTTTCTTTCAGCACATCTGGTAACGCAGAAAAGAAACCACCAGGGTTTACGGTGAAACACAATGAACTTAAGGATGATGAACTTAAGAACCTGCAGGTTCTAAATGCTCGGCCGGTCCAAACACCGAGTACTGTGGGGAGTGGAAAGTCTTGCAAGTCAGACCACCAAACAAGCACGAGGCTTTAACAGACACTACTTCACAATAATCTGTCCTATTTCACAAAAGTCAGATTTCTAAATTCAGGAAAAATTCAGCTGTAAGCCGAGCTTGAACTAGCTGGGTGCCAGTGCTGACTGGCACGTGTGTGTTGGGGGAGGAGACAGGGGTGAGGGGGGTGGCCTGTATCGGGG
>NW_013952955.1:326133-327868 GCF_001266775.1 Austrofundulus limnaeus
ATTTTAAAGGTGAAGCTGAGGTTGAAGTCTTTTTGGATAACCTGATTTAAATAAATAAATATATTTACTCTGTAATATTTTAATGCTAAGAAAAAACAAGAATAAATTTAATAAGTGTMTGAAGAACTGATTTCTGATCAGACGCTGCAAAACAGCCATCTAAAAATAAGTTAAAAGTACTAGATTAGACCCGTATTTTTTTTTTTCAAATTAATAATGATTTAATAATGATCTGCAGTTTGACAGTTGCAATTTAAAGTTAAAAAAACTTTTCAGGTTAACGAGATTAACAATATTCTGATCTTGTTTAGTACCTATATTGGTCTAAAAACAAGATCAAAAATACTTTAGCTGATAAGACTGAAACTTGGTTAGATGAACATTTTTCTACAGTAAAGTGTAAAGTAGTACACAGGTAGTGTAAAGCAGTACACTACTAAAGTAAAAGTGTGCTTTATTAGTTCTGCTGAACACAAAATGAGTTTTCATGTTGAAAAAGTAAGATTCTTTCAAAAATCCTACAAATACTACCAAAAATGTTAGCCTGGTTGAAACCAACCAACCAACCAACAGGGCTGCACAATCATATCCATTAAAAAGTTTTTAGCTGAAGGTCGCAAACTGCGGTGTGGTCCGTTTGCTCTAAAAAAAAATTTTTTTTTTTTCAAAAATCCAACAAATACTACTAAAACGTGTCTGGTAAACTTACTTGTAAAAGATTTTTATGCTGTTTCAAATCAGAACACTTTCTTCGGTTCTTTTCTCGAAATTGTGCTTTATTCGTTCTGCTGAACACAAAATGAGTTTTCATGTTGAAAAAGTAAGATTTTTTTCAAATATCCTACAAATATTACCAAACAGTATCCATCCATCCGTTTTCTTTCCACACTTCTTCCTTTTCAGGGTCGCGTGGGTCACTGGTGCCAATTTCCAGCAGTCACGGTGCGAGGGCCGGGGTACACCCTGGACAGGTGTAAGTCCATCACAGGGCTCAGTTGGTAGAGCTGATGCCTCTCAGCAAAAAGGTCACCGGTTCAAATCCCGGTCCGGGGACCTTTCTGGGTAGAGTTTGCRTGTTCTCTCCGTGCATGTGTGGGTTCTCTCCGGGTCCTCCGGCTTCCTCCCACAGACCAAAAACATGACTGTTAGATTAATTGATAACTCTAAATTGTCCCTAGGTGTGAGTGAGAGAGTGAATGGTTGTTCGTCTCGTTTGTCTCTATGTGTGACCCAAAAAGTATCAACAAACTGAAAGTTATAGATTTTCACGTTTTTTCAATTCGTTAGCTGTTGTGAGTTCTTATCTCAAAAATGTGCTTTGTTCACTATAAAAAACTCAAACTGAGTTTTTATGTGAACAAACTAAGAATCTTCAAAAAGCCTTCAAAACCTGTCTAGGAAACTATTATTTGTAAAAGATTTTTATGCTGTTTCAAATCGGAACACTTCTTTCAGTTATTTTCTCAAAAGTGTGCTTTATTCGTTCTGATGAACACAAAATGACTTTTCATGTTGAAAAAGTAAGATTTTTTCAAACATCCTACAAATATTACCAAAAAGTATCAACAAACTGAAAGTTATAGATTTTCACGTTTTTTTTTTCAATTCAGTAACTGTTCAAAGGTCTTATCTTAAAAATTTAAAAAATTTTAAATTTTTTTTAAAAATTTAAAAAATCCATTTTTTACACATGAAAACTCATTCTGTCTTCTGTAGAGCGAAAGAAGCCCACTTT
>NW_013952955.1:328868-329135 GCF_001266775.1 Austrofundulus limnaeus
TCTTTAACATTTTTTTGTTAGTAGGGAAAGACTTTGAAAAAATCCATTGTTTACACATGAAAATTCATTCTGTCTTCTGTAGAGCGAAAGAAGCCCACTTTTGAGAAAAGAAATGAAAAACAGCTTCTGATATCAGAATTAACTTGAAAAGTGTCAACATTCATTTCTTTAACATTATTTTGTTAGTAGGGAAAGACTTTGAAAAAATCCATTTTTTCCACATGAAAAATCATTCTGTCTTCTGCAGAGCGAAAGAAGCCCACTTTT
>NW_013952956.1:0-1737 GCF_001266775.1 Austrofundulus limnaeus
TGTTGCAATAAAACTCAGCTGATCATCTCACGGAGTACCTTCATTCTTGACCAACGTATTTCTGTCTCTGTTGTTAAATAAATATTGCCATAACAGTTACATTTACATCACATCATGGATCAGTCAGCAGCATCTGATCAGTATGTGATCCATCTGTGTTTGATTACTCTGCCTGGCTTTCTCAAGGACCAGGATGTGAGACAAAAATCTGAATTTTAGAAAGTGAAAGTAGTCAAACTGAATTTTTAATGAATATACAGTTTCAAAGCAAATTAATTCAAATTCAAAAAAATTAAATTCAATTTCATTTCATTAAAATTGATTTTCAAACCAATGCATTCAATTTCAAATTATGTACATTCAGATTCAATCTGAGCAATTCAAATTCAGTTCCTGCTGGCACAAGATTTATTCCATAGTTTCTTCTGTTTTTCCTGCAGGAGCTGAACGTTTGCCTCCACTGGGCGGCGTACGCAGGAAACGTGGACATAGCGGAGCTGGTGTTGAACGCCGGCTGTTCGCTCTCCTCGGTTAACGTGCACGGAGACACGCCGCTCCACATCGCTGCCAGAGAGGGCTTCTTGGACTGCGTCACGTGAGTTACCCGTGTGTGACCGCTGAGTCGGCGTTTACGCCGTTTGTTTTTTAAGTGTTTGGTCATCTTCCTGCAGGTTGTTTCTGTCGAGGGGAGCAGATATCGACGTGGTGAACAGAGAGGGAGACACGCCCCTCAGCCTGGCGAGGGCCGACACTCCGGTGTGGGTCTCGCTTCAGATCAACCGGAGGCTGCGGCGAGGAATAACCAATCGTCTGATTCGGACAGAAAGGATCATCTGCATGTATGTTTAAGCAGTTTTTTTCCCCCTCCTGGTTTTCTCTGAGCCAGAATCCAACGTTCCGGTTTGTGTTTTCAGCGACGTGGCTCAGGGCTACGAGAACATCCCCATCCCCTGTGTGAACGCCGTGGACGACGAAGGCTGCCCCTCAGATTACAAATARGTCTCAGAAAACTGTGAAACTTCAGCGATGAACATAGACCGGAATTTCACTCACTTACAGGTGTTTTATTTGAGTTTCATGGGCCCTGTTTTATCTCGTCATTTTGTGAGTTTTATTCTGAAAAACCTGTCTTTTGTTTTGTTCTTAGCATTGTAGCTGCACCGACGACTGCTCATCGAGTAACTGTCTCTGTGGTCAGCTGAGCATCCGCTGCTGGTACGACAAGGTAAAAATACGTTTTATAGAAGAGAAAAATATAATGAAACTAAATGTCTGTGGTTCGTTCTTTGGTTTGTCTGTTGCAAAATAAAACGAGAAAACTTTTAAAGACTAAACTAGAGAAAGGAAGATTACAATAATAAAAAAAAGTTGCTATTTTTTATTTTACTCCCTGATCATTGCATTTGTCTCATTTAGAGGCATCTCATTGAGAGCTGATGTTAATATGTGAACAAAGTTACTTTAATTTTCGACGTTATGTAGATTAGGGTTTGAGTGCAGCCATTGCTAATATCTTAAGCCTGGTTTCTGCTTTTACAGTGGGGAGATCAAGTATTTGATACACTGTTGATTTTTCAGGTTTTCCCACTTGCAAAGCTTGTAGATGGCTGTAATTTTTATCATAGGTACTCTTCAACTGTGAGTGATGGAATCTAAAACAAAAATCCAGAAAAATACAATGTATGATTTTTAAATAATTAATTTTCATTTTATTGTGTGAAATAAGTATTTGATACA
>NW_013952956.1:2737-9903 GCF_001266775.1 Austrofundulus limnaeus
ATGCTGCAATGACATGCTACATGGCAATGCACACTTGTTTTTACATTGTAAAAACCCATGTCTAGTTATATTTATGTTTTCCCCCCTCAGAGTCCGTCTGCAGCTCTACAGGACAGAGAAGATGGGATGGGGAGTTCGAGCGATGCAGGACATTCCTCAGGGAAGCTTCATCTGCGAGTACGAGATCAATCTGCCGCACGTCCAGCTGCTTCAATTTGAAAAGTAAATAAAACTAAAGTTCTTCCTTTGTGTGCAGATACGTTGGGGAGCTGATATCTGATGCTGAAGCTGACGTTAGAGAAGATGACTCCTACCTGTTTGACCTGGACAACAAGGTGAACTTTTTTAACTGATGTGTAAAAAACAGGAAAAGGGTGCGACACAGGTAATAAACTAAAACAAACAGGTGAGGTGGAGTGTTCTGGAGCTGTTTTCAACTATAACATTAAAAAGAGATAAAAATCCAACATGGCTGCCTGGTGATCGCTGCAGGAGCTGTTTGTGTCTTTAAATGGTCCTTTGTATGTTTTCCTCTGAAGGACGGGGAGGTGTACTGCATCGACGCCCGCTACTACGGCAACATCAGCCGCTTCATCAACCACCTGTGTGACCCAAACCTGATCCCGGTGCGCGTCTTCATGCTGCATCAGGACCTGCGATTCCCCCGCATCGCCTTCTTCAGCTCCAGGGACATCCTGAGTGGGCAGGAGCTGGGGTGAGGAGGTTTCTTTTATCCTCCTCTTTTCACTTTTTTAACTACATGAGTCGTTTTACATCATCTGGATTTGTAAATTATAAACGTTTGTCCTCAGGTTTGACTACGGAGACCGGTTTTGGGATATTAAGAGCAAGTATTTCACCTGTCAGTGCGGGTCGGAGAAGTGCAAACACTCGGCCGAGGCCATCGCGTTGGAGCAGAGCAGGCTGGCCCGGATGGAGGCCTGCTCAGAATCTGGAACAGACTGTGGGATGACCATGCTGGGAAACTCTTAAAACAATAACTCATAAGGCCTTAGGATGAACGCCTTGGTTTACACGCACACATTCAACGCTAGGAAAGAGTTTCGTTTGTTTTACTTTCTCTGTTTGCCAAGTTCGGTGCTGTTACGTTTTTAGTTTTTACTTGAAATCTTCTTTCAGTCACTTTATCATGTCTATGATAATAGATGTTACAACCATTTTGTTCAAAAGTTGTAACTTATTTGCTTTGGAGGTGAATCTGTTGGTCTTATGATTTCTGTTTYTACTGTAATTTTAGCGTATGTGTCAAATCATGTTCTCCAGGACTCTACATTCACAAATCGATCGTACATGTAAACACTTTTTTTATATTCATGTTGTGCCAACATAATGCAGCGCCTTCTGGCACGAACCATAACACGTCACATGGAAGCCCATTTTGGACTCAAAAGAACCTTAACTATTGTTTTTTTGTGAGTTTTTTTTATACTTTTTGTTTCCTTTGTCATTTGTAGTGAAATAAAATAAACAAGTTTATATTAGGTCTCTGTTTTGTTTTTAAAAATAATGTTAGTATTTATGTTTTTATCTCAAATTTAGATTTATGGGAAAAAAAGTAAGATTACCATCATCATTACTACAATCCTCCATAGAATTGGTCTTGAAATTATGCAAAGTGGGCGTGTACTGTATGTGTGTGTTTGTGTGTTTTAAAGAGTGATACATCTTCGTTATAAACGATCTTTGGTCGACCATCCCTGAGCAGGTGCGCTCGCGCMTGTGTCGTCACTTCTTAGTTACAAGTGCCAGGAAGGGAAAAAAGATTTCCTTAGAGTTGCGGTGTCCGTTTTTAGACCGGTTTTAGTGACTTGTTTGTAGAGTTTATGTTCACTTTTATCAGCCGTGGTTGTCGGTAGGAGTTACCGGGAGCGACAGGTGGAGGTTGAGGCGGGAACATGGGTAAAAAACAGGAGGACGAGAGTCCGGAATCCGAGTACGGTGAGTTGATGTCTCCCGTTAGATTTTCCCTCCGAGGAAGAACCGGTTTGGAGCTAGTGCTAGCTTGTTTTTATTTACTTATTTATTATTATATTTTTAATAAATACAGGCAATGTCCAAAATCTAGCAACAAGAAAAGTCGGTAATTTTGTTTCAATAAAATATTTTCAATTATTAGTGTGTTTACTGTTTTTTAAATATTTATTTGACGTAAAGCTAATGTGCGGTGACCACCATCAAGTCAGGGCAAAATTACATTTAATTAAACTTTAATAAAATTGTGAATCTTTGCCTAATTCAAATTTTAGCTTATTTATATGTCTGACTGTATACAGCAACAATAAACATTGTTGTACAGTCAATATTTAAAATAGAAAAATGTGAATGGTAACATATTAATCCTGCTGAAAAATTAGCTGAAGCTAAATTATATATAAACAAACTAAAATAAGCACAGAGCAGCTAAAAACTAAAATTAGCAAAAATGTAGCTTAAAGCTAAACTTTATAAGCTCGTAACAAATCAAAAGCTGAAATTTAAAAGAAGCTAARCAGTAGCTGAAAGCAAAAATTAGAAACTGTAAACAAGAGATAAAAAAATAGCTCAATTGTAGCTAATGGGAAAAGTTCAAAGCTAAAACCAGTTAAAAAAGCTAAAATCAAAACGAGCAAATTAGTAGCTTAAAAAGAAAAAAAAAAACAGCATAATTTCAACCGAAAGATAAAATTGGCAAAACAGATTATTATAAACTCAAACTCAAATTAGTAGCTAAAAGTTAAAATTAGCAATATTGTACCTAAAAACTACATTTAGCAAAACTCTTTCAAAGCTAGAATTAGCAAGATAGTAGCTAAAAGCTAAAAGAAGCAAAAGACAAAGTAGATCAAATAAGCTGAAGAAAATGGAAAGCTAACTTCAATGTATTTCTATTGAAATAAAAAAATGAATAATTTTAAAAGTAACTTGCTTGATTGTCCTATAATTTAAGAAATTATTTAGAATTTTAAATTAGAAGATTATGATCACAAGGTTGCAGCTAACCCCATACTTTATTATTATTAGAGGTTTAATAACTAGAGAACCTTTGAGTCAAAGTGTTTATCTCATATAGGTCACAGATTTATATCAGTTTTTACTGCAAACAAACCTTTTTTTAAATACTTTAAGATGAACTTTAAAATGTCTGCAGGATTTAAACCTTCACATATGTGGAAAACGTGTAACCTCCTCTACACAGACAGACATGCAAGACACTGAACACATTCTGTGAAGTTTATTTAAGCTGCAGTAAACAAACCCTCCCTGAAGGTAAATAAATACCCGGTCTGGTTTCACGTTAAGAAAACATCGAGTCTGGAGGTGACCAGCTTCAGAGCTCTGCAACCATTTTTTAAACACGTGAAACTTAGTGCAACAGCTCCATGAATACCTCATTTAGAAGAGAAAAGTTTTCAGGATGTTGAGGACTTTTACCAGTAAATTATTTTTGAAAGTGTTGATGAATYAGTGACATGTTAGGTTTGTGCTGACAATCATTTACCTGAAAAATTTCCTACTATTGCTTGTAGAAACAGGACGATTATTAGTTAATAGTTAATAAAAACAAAAAGAAAAAAAATTGTATAGGTCTTCTGGACGGGTTCTTKTCTAATGAAACGTTTCGTCTCTCCTCCAAGAGACTTCTTCAGTCTGAGAGTTTCAGGTAAAATTCAGGCTTTTAAGCCCTGCCTCCATGTGACTGATACATCACATGGCTATCGTTGACACCTAATTAACACTTATTGTTAACAGGGGGTGGAGTGATATTGGCAATAGCAGCACTGTAGGAGGGGGACAACTGAAAACGGAGGCCTCCACCTCTGTTTAATGATGGACGGTCTTTCTTCACAAAAATGGCTTCTTTTACTCCTCTCTCAAACCAACGTTCCTCTCTATCAAGAATGAGAACATCCTCATCTCTGAAAGAGTGACCGCTGGCCTGTAAATGAGTGAAAACTGCAGAGTTCTGGCCATTAGATGTAGCTCGTCTGTGTTGGGACATTCTTTTGAACAGTGGCTGCTTTGTTTCCCCGATGTATACTGTAACTGGTCGCAGTCCTCCTGGCACTTAACAGCATATACAACATTGCTCTGTTTGTGCCGGGGCACCGGATCTTTGGGGTGAACCAGCCTTTGCCGGAATGTGTTTTGGGATTTGAAAGCCACTGGGACATCATGTTTAGAAAATAAACGTCTCAGTTTCTCCGAAACACCCGCAACATACGGAATAACCACTGGTTTGGGTCTGGGTTTGGGGTCTTCGAGGAACGTTGGTTTGAGAGAGGAGTAAAAGAAGCCATTTTTGTGAAGAAAGACCGTCCATCATTAAACAGAGGTGGAGGCCTCCGTTTTCAGTTGTCCCCCTCCTACAGCGCTGCTATTGCCAGTATCCCTCCACCCCCTGTTAACAATAGGTGTTAATTAGGTGTCAACGATAGCCATGTGATGTGAGTATCAGTCACATGGAGGCAGGGCTTAAAAGCCTGAATTTTGCCTGAAACTCTCAGACTGAAGAAGTCTCTTGGAGGAGAGACGAAACGTTTCATTAGAGAAGAACCCGTCCAGAAGACCTATACAATTTTTTTCTTTTTGATTTTTTACCTGGATTACTGAGATGCATCAGGATATTAATAAAAACAAAACGTTTAAGTTCTCAGCTGTGTTTTTGCTGCTATGTGTCAAGAAAACATCACTGTTTGTTTCCACGTTCTTTATTATTCAAAGCCATATTTGTGTGATTGATCCATCCATTATCTACTTGTTCCAGACAGAGTCGGTTTGCAGGGGCAGCAGCTTAATTTGTATCTTTTTAGTCTTTTGTTTGAGTTAATTTCAGCTCTTGTTTGAATACGTTCTTCGACTTATCAGAAAGTTTGGAACCAGACACCAGCTTCGTCCTCTTGTCTCTCTCGTCTTCGACCAAGGTCATCTGATGAGCCCTCGTCACCAGTTTGAGTTCATCGAACTGAAGCAGTAAAAAATAATGTCCTGCAGCTCTTCTGAGGTTCAAAGTTTACAGGATTAAAGATTTCCCCCGGTTTTTTACGGGGCCGTAAAAACCTCAAACGTCATTTCATAAACYAAACGAGACGTCGTCATGTTTACTCGAAACTCAGATGAGCTGAAATCTGAAACTCATGCAGGAAGGTTTTTAAACAATGCCCCTTTTTTTTCCCCAGAAACCTTTTATAAATGACCTTACTCGGCAGTTTCCTCAATTTAAATGAACCTCATCAGTGTTTCAACACATCACTTTTACACATTTTCTCTCACTGCTTTGGAAATATTTTATTTTAATATTTCTGTTTCTGTCACTAAATCTCTGGACCTTTTTTTTCACTCTGAATCTACGTGGACTCGGTTCCAACTTCCTGCATCCTGTTTCAGTATTTGCATCCAGACCTGCAGCCGTGTTGACAGTCTACATTCACTCCTAGTCAAATTACTCCCAGCGGAGATAATTAGTCGAGCCAAAGCAGAAATTAATCTTTGCGTGTGAGCTGTAAAACACCCATCCATTCAGACCTTTCAGATTAACACAGCCTGTCAGTATTTGCATGTTTTTTATTGTTAAAAACACATAAATTCATCAGGTTGTTCCTCCCACGGTCATAACCTAAATACATATTTTTTGGCTGAATCGGAGCCATATAATTGCTGTATTCGATAAGCGTACAGGAACTCAACCGGTTTTTCCTGCCGAACAAGAAAAAGCAGCACGAGATCGTTACTGTTCTGAGCAGGGAGTGGTTTCAGATCAGGTCCCCTCAGATTTACTTCGCTTTGCCTCTTCTCTGGAAACTACCAATTCAAATTATATTCAAATGCTTGTTCTTGCTGTCAGGGCTCCTAATTTGATGTTTTGTTTTTTTGTTTTCTTTTGTTTTCTTTTGTTTTTACCCATCTGCTCCGGCAGAAAAATGACACCGTCTGATTTTATTATTTGAGTGTTCCAGGAAGCAACAATGACACATTATTTCTCAGTAAAACAGCCTCTATTTTTGTTATACAGTTATTGTCAGCAGCAASATCATAAAAATATAAAACTCTTAACACCAATGGAAGATTTTTCTTATTCTCTCGTGTTGTAATTTATTAACTTTGAGCACACAAGCAAACTCTTTATTGTTGAAGAAAACCAGTAACACTCTTCCTTTAGTCCAGTTTAGGTTTCGAGCCATGAACATTTACAGCTCATACATGTGTTTGTTTACAACATGGGAGATGTGCAGCGGAGGACAGCACTAATCTCAAAATTAGTTCCACTAGCCCTAAAGCACTAACTCAAATATTTAGGTCCCCTAATTCTAAAGCACTAAAATAAACCAGTCGACCCATGAGCATCCTTCAACAAACAYCATGAGTCACATATTGTCATGTTGATGTGTAAAAACTTATCAGTGACATTCCTCAGCCGTACTTGAGTTCATATAACATCAATAAAAATCAGTAAAACAATAAAAAAAGTCAATAAAAAACTGATGTATATTACTTTTTTGCAGGAGACCCATTTGCTTAAGGCAGACAGTGCAAATATAAGCAGGCGTTGGTCTGGTCAGGTGTTTCAGTCTAATTTCCAATCTAAATTGAGAGGGGTGGCCATCTTAGTTAGAAAACAGGTGCAATTTACAGCATCCAGTGTTAAAACGGACGCTACTGGACGTTATGTTATTGTGGTGGGAAAACTATATGCACTTCCTGTCATTTTAGTCTCGGTAAATGCTCCAAATTGGGATAATCAAACATTTTTAATACGCTTTTTTCAAATTTACCTAATATTTCAACACATAATCTCATAATTGGGGGAGATGTGAACTGTGTGCTATCATCCCTCGATCGTAGTACAGTGGGGAGGATCTCTCTTTCTAAATCGGCCCAGTCAATTAATTCATTTCTTAAACACCTATGGAGTGGTTGACGTGTGGCGTTTTCGTAATCCGACCCTGAGACGGTATTCGTTCTTTTCCCCTGTTCATAAGAGCTGTTCACGGATTGACTACTTTCTCCTAGATAAACGGATTTTGCCTTTAGTGAGTGAATGTGACTATGGAGCGATAGTCATTTCTGATAATAGTCTGCTCATAATGAAACTGAACGTTCCTGTCACACAATCAGTCTATCGTCCTTGGCGACTTAATCCGATACTTTTATCTGACGAAGACTTGGTT
>NW_013952956.1:10903-21685 GCF_001266775.1 Austrofundulus limnaeus
CTATCTATCTATCTATCTATCTATCTATCTATCTATCTATCTATCTATCTATCTATCTATCTATCTATCTATCTATCTATCTATCTATCTATCATCCATCCATCCATCCATCCATCCATCCTGTTGTCACCTAGTAGATAAGTGACACATATGGACAAAATGTGTGACAGCTTTCACCCTCAGTTGTGAACAGTAACATTGATCAATAACATTTAAAGACCTCAGTTAGTGCTTCTAAATTTAGCATATAAATTTAGCAAGTGCTAATCCACTAAATTTTAAAAATTAGCAAAAGCCTTAAAGCCCAAATCAGGAAATTAGTTCCCCGATTAGTGCTTTAGGGGAACTGTGCCCACCACTGGAGATGTGTTTGTAAACAAACACATCTCCAGTGGTGGGCACAGTTCCCTTAAAGCATGCGTAAATGTGTCATGTTTTAAATACTGATAATACCTGCAGTGTGCCTCATTTATGTTGAATGGAAGGCTGGGTGCAGTTACAATAATGATGCAATAAACTACAATAAACTCATAAACCGTGACGTCGCTGATTATTTTTAATCCCTCTCTTCGTCTRGCAGGAGAACCTGCTCAGTTCGACCCAACCTTCAACGGACCCATAAAGAAAAGGTGAYACCTGTGAATCACTCCTAGGATCATAGAGACACACAAACCTCGTTGTGATGAGAACACACTGGAGAACCTGTGAAACAAACTGACCCTGTGTTTTTATATTTCTCTCCCACAGAGGATGCACGGATATAATCTGCTGCGTTCTGTTCATGGCCGTCGTCCTCGGCTACGTAGGGGTGGGAATATTAGGTGAGTTAGCGTTGTAATTTGCATGGCTCCTTTGCCGTTGCAGCATATTAAATTAACATCGGGTGCAACTGGTTCTGCAACCTCAGCATCCTTCAGAGCACACAAACTTTACCGCTTGGATTAGTTCATGTTAGTTCAGTTTAATAATTATTTCTCATGGTTTTAGAGTTTCTTGGCCAGAATGGAGCTTTGTAGTCATTTTGTTTTTGTTGTACTCTAGCTGTTTTCCTTTTTATCAGTAGTTGAAGCTTCTGGTTATATCACTGCTAATGTCCGGTCTGTAGGTCTTTATTGCCCCATGATCAAACTCATTCCAACACTCTGGGCCCGCTCTTATCTAGAGTCATCAAATCAGCTCGATTACACAACCACAGTATCTGTACCAACAAGTAGCACGGCCCAATTAATCTATCATTTCCTCCGCTGGAAGAAAATCAAAAGGAAATGTTATCAAGGTTTTCTCTATATTAATAAAATGTTTGATTGTTGGATATTTGAAGTGTTGTAGAAATGAAATGGACCTGCTTTAGCTACTTCATATGTTTTTATGTTTTCATCAGCTTGGGTTTATGGAGACCCACGACACGTTCTTTATCCAAGGAATTCAACTGGATGGTTCTGTGGCKTCGGAGTGAACAAGTAACGAAACAGTCTGTTTGACTTTTTACTATTAAAACTTCGCACACATTAAATTACGCAATGATGTGTTTTTCCTCTCAGAAACAAACCCAACTTGTTCTACTTTGATATCCTGAAATGCGCCACGTCTGTAAATGTGATGGCGTCGGCTCTGAACGGGCTTCAGTGTCCAACCACGCAGGTAGAGGAAGCTGCTGGGTTTTATTTTTTTAAGTCTGACCCYTACTCTGTGATAAGTTTTATTTTTTATTGTCCTCAGATCTGTGTAGAAACGTGTCCAAATAGTTTCTGGGCTGTCAGTCCTCTGGACTACATCAACAAAMCACCAAAGGATGTTTTTAATCAGAGTCTGTGTGTTCCATCTTTAGACCTTACACGGACTACTTTGGTGAGCTAAAATTGTTTTAATCTAATTTGATCAAATAAAAATATATTAATGTTAATGTTGGGAGTTAGCTGGTTTACATTTCATGTTATAAATAATGTGATTAATCTTTTTCAAGTCGGTTAAACAAATCGTGGACATGGAGCTGTGTCCTTTCCTCCACACACCCACAGCCTCAGGTGGGTAAATAACTTTAATACCRAAAGCTAATTCAGCAGAAACACTGACCCGGTTTCTCTTTATTTCCTCTTTTTATTTGTTTGAGATGTGAATATTTTCTGGTATTTTGACCGTATAATTATCAGCTCAGCTCATTCACTACATTAAATGCTGACTTTTTTTTGCAACTTATATTCTTTTCAAAATATTTACCTGTATTTACAACAAAATTATTCGCTGTTCTTTCAGCTTTACCTAGCTTTTTGCTACTTTTATCTAAACTTTAGTTGCTGTTTGGTTTGAACTATTCTTTTGCTACTTTTTGCTTGCGTTTAATGTTAGCRTTTAGCTTTTTACTATATTTAGCTGCTGTTCAAGTGTTTAGCTTCTTTTAGTTTTTCGCAAAAATGTTGCTGCTTTTAGCTAGTATTTTTTACATTTTCCTTTTTAACTCGACCTTCGCTACTTATAGGTTTTACCTAGTTTGGCTACTTAGTTTTACTATATTTAGCTGCTTTTAAAGCATTTTTGACTTACTGCTAGCGTTTTGCTACTTTTACCTTTTAGCTTAATTTATTTTTTGCTAAATTATTCCACTTTTAGCTAACATTTCTTAACTTTTACTTTTTAGCTATTGCTACCTTTAACTTTTTGCTGGCATTTTTTTCTTAGATTTTTAAGTAACCTTTAGCTACTTTTGATTTTTAACAAGATTTTCAAATTTAGGTAGCATTTTCTACCTCTACTTTTTAGCTAGACTTTAGCTACTTATAGTTTTAAATAGTTTCGCTGCTTTAAATGCGTTCTTTTACTTTTAGCTAGCATGTTGCTACATTTTTAGATATAACTTTGCTACTGRAAGTTAGCATTTTGCTACTTGTAGCATTGCTCGTTTTAGCTTTAATAACTCTCAACAGCTCTCAGCACTTTTTTCTGAATATTAATATTTTCCAGTTTATTTTTCTTTCCTAAAATTGTTTATAAATCAACATCTGTATTTAAAAAACTGAACTAATTTGCTGTTATTTAAACCGTGACAAGCTGAAGAAGCTGATCTGTGATGATTTGTTACTCTCAGTGTTGGGCAGATGTTTGCCTGATGTCACGGCTCTGAGTAAGCTCCCGCCGGCGTTTACGGACTCTACAGGATTGTCCGTCAACGATACGATCGGCCTCATCAAAAACGGCACAGGGTATGAAACACTCCTCACCATCATCATCGTCACTGAAGACTTAATTAATCCCAGAGTTTAACTCCCTTTCCCTTTCCCTCCCCAGCTCAGGGTCAGTGAAGTTGTGAGTTTTTATTAGCTGTAGTGCAGCAGCTCTGTGTTGTTTGCTTCAATGCTTTCCTGTGTTTTGCACTTTATTTTTTTTTATTATTTACTATTTTTTTAATCAACAGTGGTTCCCAAAGTGGGGTCCTGAAAAGATTTTCTGAATTAATTACAATAAAAAATGAGAACTAACAAACTTTTTATGCATTTGTTGTTATAAAAGAGTAAAGTTAGTGTATTTACATTAGACAAAAATAGCTTAATGAATATTGTTACTCTGTCCTTGTTTATCTGACGTGAAAACAGTGTTTATTAACCAACAGCAGCAGGGGGTCTCAGGTCTCTGCTGCTGGTCTTTTGTGGGTCAAAAGGTGAAAAGTTTGGGAACCATTGCTCTCTTGTGTTTGTGCTCTGCGTTTGCATCTGATTAGTGCAGCAGTAGTTTCTACAGTAGCTGTAGAAAAATGCATTCAAAAATGCATTTGCTTCAGAAACATGTTTGTTTTGTTCTCGCTTCATTTCTGTTTATAAAGTTGTTTATCTTGCTGGAACACGTTAAACAGAGAGCAGCGTTTTGAACACCTTTGCTCTTCTTCAGGGACATCATACATGGTTTTAATGCCCGGGATGTCGGGATCAGGATATTTGAAGATTTTGCGTCATCGTGGCCGTGGATCCTTGTGTGAGTCGACTCTGACAGCTGCAGTTAAAAACAAATAAATGCAAATTCAGAAATTGGTAATTTGGTTTTAGCTGCATGTGAACTTCATGAAATTAGCTGTGTTTATTCTTGTTCTTATCTGGATTTTAGTCAGAGTAGAAACAAAAACAAAAAATTAATGTCAGATTCAAACCTTTTCTTGTTATTAATCTCTGTGTTGGTCCCTCTCCTCTGGGTTCAGTGGTCTCCTGATCGCGGCTCTGGTCAGTCTGCTGTTCCTGCTGCTGCTCAGGTTCACCGCCCCTGTCATGGTCTGGGTCCTGATCATAGGACTCCTGGGAGCCGGTGCTTACGGTAAACACTCACCCGGACTCGTCTTTCGCTTTATTATTGAGCTGCCTTAATCTTTTAGATTAATTTAGTTTGATTTACAGGGATCTATCACTGCTACTGGGAGTACAGTAACTACAAACAACAATCTGCCACCATCAGTAACGTCGGTTTCACCACCAACTTCCAGACTTATTTACAAGTTCAAGAAACCTGGCTGGCCTTTTGTAAGTAATTTTATTTGTTCATATTTTAAACTGTATTTGTGAAACAGTAATCGTATATAAAGTTGGTGTAGATGTACTCAGTGTTTGTTTTCTGGTTGGTAAATTTCCCTCAGTGATCATCATATGTGTGGCAGAAGCCATCATTCTCCTGACCCTCATCTTCCTCAGAACCAGAATCCTCATCGCGATCGCTCTCATTCAGGAGTCCAGCAGGTGAGTCAGAACAACGTGGTTTAGATCCAGACCCGAGCAGAACCTCACGGCGTGTGTGAGTGTCCCAAGGTTATTAGTTTTGGATTTTTCATTATAGTTTAGTTTTGTTGTGACTTTTTTTCTTTTAATTCAGTTTTAATTAGTTTTTACAGCAGATTTGATCATTTTTACTYTTATTATTYCATTTTTAATGCTTAGTTTTAGTTTAGTTTTATTAGTTCTAGTATTAGTTTATTTTATAGTTTATTTGCCAATGACGCATCAAGCTTGTGATGTTCCTGTGAGTTAACTAACCAGCAGCTATTTGGTCACTAGTTAAAGCAGTCCATTATAGCGACACCTTCCTAAAATAATTGCGTAACTCAATTTTGCCAACTAAAAACTTGGGTGATTATTTTACGACAATGACGATAGTTGTCTCTAACCTGGTGCTACAAGTTACCTTTTGTCACAGGAGCTACTGAGAGAAGTTAGCGTGTCAAGATAGTCATAGTTAGCCATGAGTTTGATTCATGCAGTTTTTCCCTTAAGAAGTGTTCCTCCTATTTTATCACCTGTTTCCACTACAAAACACTTACACTCCTGATTAAAATCTTAAGTCCAGTCAAAAAAGGGCATTGTGAACTGCAGCATTGTCCTGTTGAAAAACCCAATCATTACCACACAGACGAGGGCCGTCAGTCATGAGGGATGCCCGCTGCAACATCTCCACATAGCCAGCTGCTGTTTGACGCCCCTGCACAACCTGAAGCTCCATTGTTCCATTGAAGGAAAACGCACCCCAAATCATGATAGCTCCCCACCACTGTGCCGTGTAGAAACATCTCAGGTGGGATCTCCTTGTCATGCCAGTAACGTTGGAAGCCATCAGGACCTTCAAGGTTAAATTTTTTTCTCATCAGAGAAGACAACTTTCTTCCACCTTTCAATGTCCCATGTTTGGTGCACCCTTGCAAAGTCCAAACGGGCAATTTTGTGGCGTTGAAGAAGACGTGGCCTTTGAAGACGTTTTTTGTTTTGAAGCCCTTCTCTCACAGATGTCGTCTGATGGTTACTGGGCTGCAGTCAGCACCAGTAATGGCCTTAATTTGGGTAGAGGATCGTCCCGTGTCTTGACGGACAGCCAATCGGATCCTGCGGCTCAGAGCTGGTGACATTTTTTTGGGTCTACCACTTGACTTTTTGTTCCATAACCCTCAGGATCATTTAAAAAATGCAAAATGACTGTCTTACTGCGTCRAACTTCAGCAGCGATGGCACGTTGTGAGAGGCCTTGCTGATGCAGCTCAACAACCCTACCACGTTCAAAGTCAGTGAGATTTTTTACTTTTGCCATCAGGAGGTCTTGACAGTGTAAAGACTTGACAGAAAATGACATGGAATCCAGATTTTTGCACAGCTTTTGGCTTTTAAAGACTACGGTCTTAAACTTTTGATCAGCTGAAAAAAATCATGTTTGAGTGTAAATGCAGTTTTCAGACAATTCCCTGCTCAAAAGTTCTTGTCTCTTGCACTGATTTCTTCTTTTAACATTGTGAAGCTCTACTTAGAACCTTCTTAAGATCCAACAGTGCAAAATGCAAATTCTTGCACTTTTTTGACTGGTCTTAAGATTTTCATCAGGAGTGTACTTTGATTTTTCTCGCAGTCATTTTCAAAGAAATCCCAAAGTGGACGTTGCCGCTTTCTCCCAACTTTTGACGTCATTTAGCAGACAATGCCGAGCAGCAGACTGTAAACAAGTGTTACAAACCACAGCTAATGTGAAACTACTCGATTTAAAAAAAGGATCCACATGGCTCAAAATAAACTGACTAAAACTCAGGATATTCTACCTATTATTTCAGTTCGTTTTAGTTAGTTTTGAAAAAAATATTATACATTTTTAGTTAGTTATCTTTTTTCATTTTATTACAGTTTTTATTTTTCTATTTCAGTTTTTGTTATTTAGTTAGTTTTAGTTAACTATAATAACCCTGTGTCCTGCAGAGCGATCGGTCACATGATGTCGACGTTGTTCTATCCTCTCATCACCTTCGTCCTCCTGCTGATCTGCGTGGCCTACTGGGGCGCCACTGCTCTGTATCCTTTGAGTTAACCTGTCGCAGCGTCGCGCGCCTCCCAGTGTCCGTTTTGACTGAACTGACGTGCGCAGATATTTGGCCACTTCAGGGGTGCCGGTCTACAAAGTGGTGGCTCTGAATTCCACGTCGAGCGGCTGTCGGAGCATCAACGGCACGGTGGACTGCGACCCTCAGACCTTCAACTCATCGGCGTATCCAGGCTGCTCGTCCGCCAGCTGCATCTTCATCAATTACAACGAGGAAGGTCTCTTCCAGAAGAACCTCTTCAACCTGCAGATCTACAACGCCGTCGCCTTTCTCTGGTGCGTCAACTTCGTCATCGCTCTGGGGCAGTGCACGCTGGCGGGGGCCTTCGCCTCCTACTACTGGGCCTTCACCAAACCGGGCGACATCCCCATGTTTCCTCTGTGCGCCAGCTTCATGCGCTCCATCAGGTCAGGACGTCAGGAAAGTCTCTGTGATGACAAAAATGCTGTATAACATAATAAAATAAAATAAACTCAAATCTCAAAAACCACCTTCAGCTGTCAGATGGATTTAAATGAACTATAGTTTTTTTTTGTCACCACTAGAGGGCAGCAAATATCAACTTCTATAATAATTGAATAATCTTACTGTCATCATGTCATAAAAGTCAAGATGTGTAATGTACTTTATTTTATTTATATTTTGTTAGGTATCACGTGGGCTCTTTAGCATTCGGTGCTTTAATCCTGACCCTGGTCCAAATAGTGAGGATCCTGCTGGAATACATCGACCACAAAACAAGATGTAAGTCCGTCGCAGCTCATCAAACCCTTCATCCTGTCCAAATAACAAATTCCACCCCGACCACAAATAAACTATCTGGAGTTTTTCACAAAACAAGGATCCGGCTGTAAACACGAGTCACATCTGTTCTGATCTTTTCTATCGTCTGGTCTCCAGCGGCGCAGAACGCGTGCGCGCGGTTCATCGTGTGCTGCTTGAAGTGCTGCTTCTGGTGTTTGGAGAAGGTGATCAAGTTCATCAACCGGAACGCCTACATCATGGTGAGAATCTGATAATAGAACGTCTGCATTTAATACATCATAAAATCTATCACTTTTTAAACTGAGTGTTGTATTWTTTTTTTCAGATCGCCATTTATGGGAAGAACTTCTGCGTCTCAGCTAGAAACGCTTTCAAGCTCCTGATGAGAAACATAATCAGGTTTGTATTGAAGTTGCTCTGGACCTGCTACCTGCAGATCACAGATCTGATGTTCTGTTTCTCTCAGGGTCGTCGTGCTCGATAAAGTGACCGACCTGCTGCTGTTTTTTGGGAAGCTGCTGGTGGTGGGAGGAGTCGGTGAGGACGAATAGTTTATTTATTTTTTTGAATTTAAATCACGTATTTTTTGCCGTGAAGCTGGCCCGGCTAAATGTTTACTCCTCTTCCTCTCAGGCGTTTTGTCGTTTTTCTTCTTTTCTGGGCGGATTCCTCTACCAGGCAGCACGTTCCGCTCAGAAACACTCAACTACTACTGGATGCCCATCATCGTAAGATGAAAACGTCTTTACTCGCAGCTGGAAACTTTTTGAGCTGCGGTTTTTGAGCTATTTTAACAATTCATATATCAAAACATTCAGCTCCTTCAGGACTTTTGGTATTTCAGCTATTTATGTTTTTAACATCCTTAAAGCCCGTTAAAATGGTTTTAAATCTTTACTGCACTTTACAAGTTCTGGTTCAGCTCTTTTCAACTTCCTTGTGCTACATTTAGCTTATTTTCTGCTAATTTTAGCCTTTTCTACTATTTCTGGCTAAAATTCTACTTCTTTCTGCTTTTCTTTTGCTAGATTGTACTTTTTGTGCTTTCAGCTTCTCTTTGCTAATTTGAGCTTTTTCTGCTTATTTCATGTTTGCTGCAGTTTTAGCTATTGCTCAGCTGTTATTAGCTAAAATAAATTTTAAAGTGCCTGTGACGTCAAATTTTTGTAATAAACATAAATGCATTTTTGGAAAGAGAACATGCATGACACATTGGAATAAAAATTTCACGCAGCTGAGATGAACGGTTGTTGAGATATTTACATGTGAAGAAACAGGAAGTGATGTCAAAGGGGAACGTCTGCATGTAAACAGAACGTTGTTACAATAACAACACAGACTGTAGAGAAGAATCTGATGTTTCTTTAGATTATTTTGAGTCACTATCAGAGAGATGAAGAAGAGTTCAAGTTTAAATAATATTGTTTTAATAAACAAAGACCAGAGTTTATTTTATTAAACAGTTCTGCTTTGATGTCACTTCCTGTTTCACTTTGGTTGAGCCTAATTCCAAAGAAAATAGGCCAGTTATGAGACAAAATGGGTAAAATCATGTGTATTARGCCAATTTTCTTAAGTATAAAGATGTTTTCTTTGTATTTGAAGGATAGGCATGTCACATGTTACATTTTGGGGGCCATTTTAGCTTCTCTGCTAAGTTCTGCACGCATGCTCTCCTTTATGCTAAATTTAGCCTTTTCAGCTACAATTTAGAAGCACATTTCAGCTGTTTTAGCTATTTTAAAACACTGCAATTTTATATTTTTTTCCTCTAACGTTGCTTTTCTTTACACCACTTTAACCATCTGTTAGCTAATTCAACTTGTCTGCTACCTTTAGCTTATTTTGCCACTTTTAGCTTTTTGCTATTTTTCTTCAAATTTTTTTTTTCATTTTTATGCTAATTTGAGCTTTTTTGCATTTTAAATTAACTTGCATCAAATTTTAGCTTTCAGCTACAGTTTTCAGCAAGAAGCATTCACACTAGCATTTTCAGAGGAAAAGCATTTTGTCTTTATTTATTTTCCGTTTGTCGCAGGCGGTGGTGTTCGGCAGCTACTTCATCGCTCACGGATTCTTCAGCGTGTACAACATGTGTGTGGACACGCTCTTCCTCTGCTTCTGTGAGTAAACACACACACACTAACACACACCATAATCCAGTCTAAGTGAGCAGTAAGATAATATCACCTCAGAAGTTAACAGATTAAATACGTCTGTTCGATCGCTCTCACAGTGGAGGACTTGGAGCGAAACGACGGGTCTCTGCAGAAGCCGTACTTCATGTCCAAAAGCCTGATGAAGATCCTGAACAAATCCAACAAAAAGACGGGGAAATGAGACGAACAGGTTTTAATCGCCACGGTTTCAGGACGTTTATCTTCTTCCGATTAGCACATTTTTTTAAAAAAACGATGTGTTTACCAAAATACATTTGCTTTGTTTGCACTTTTCGTATCGACTGTTCTCAGACGGTGATTTATAGTTGTGTTTTAAATAAAAGTTAATTTAACAGGTTATGAAACAGCTTTGAATGTAAAAAAATAAACACTCCAAAGATTTTTATATATGAAGCCAAATATATATTTTAGGTTGATTCATAATATTTTAGATACTGTTTGTAAAGTTGTATGTTTTATGCCTTTTGTTGATTTTCAGTTGTTAAATAAACGTTTAAATACGACACATCAGTCTACATTTTACTGAACCCAGAATATTAATTTTTTTTAAACATTAAAATAAAAAGTTTTACATGACAGTGATGCAAAAACACAGAACAGTGTTTTAATCAAGTTTAATTTTTTTTTTTTTTTACATTTTGGTTTTGAACATTTTCCACTTTTATTCTGAAAAGCTATGCATCGTCAGACTTTAATCACTTCAGAACCTTTAATACAAGCTGTAGCTTCCACAGAAACGGACACGACGAGCCCCGACCGACCCACACAGGACCTTAGCCCCGCCCCCGACACAGGAAGTTGCTTTAACGAACTGCCCAGATGCATCGTGGGTAATGTCTGCGAGGTAAGAACAGGACATCTCCGACGCTTCACTCACGTCCAACATCTAAATGGGGTTTTAGTATTTCGACAGATTTAAAAAAAAAAAGGGGGGGGGGGTAATTTAAACTCGTTCACATTAGCAGGATTAAGATTTTATTTTCTCCTGGGATTTTATGGATTACAGGATTCAGA
>NW_013952956.1:22259-31962 GCF_001266775.1 Austrofundulus limnaeus
GTCGGTGGTTTTTGCATAAACAGAATTAACACAGCAGGTATGTGTGTGTTTGTGTGTCGGGGCAGTGGTTTATTTTCACAAAGAGGAGGAGGAGAAAACCTGTTTTTCTTGTTTTTAAAAGGAACCAAACACTCTGCGCTCTCCCAGGTTGCAGCTCGTGTTGTGTGTCTGTGGCTCGAGTCGAGTTTGTTTTGTGTTTTTTTCCTCAGGCTCCTCCCTCCCAGACGCCGTCACACACTCAGCAGCCAGAAGAAGAAGATGATGGCCACGAAGAGGAAGAGGGAGTCCTGCCAGTTGTTGTTGTTGTTGCCGTTGTTGAGGTTCCCGTTGCCCTGTTGATCAGCTGCATACTGATCTAAAAATTAATAATAATAATAATAATAATAATCTGAAGCAGAGCTCTTTTCAAGAGAGATTTTAGTGAGCAGTTACGAACAATTAACATCTTACCTGTTGTAAATATAAATCACCTCAGTTTGGAGAAACAGGAAGTGATGAAATGTTCCCTCCTTCACAATAAAGTTCCCTCAGACTCATTCAGTAAATGTAGACAGAAGTGGAATTGGACCATAATGCATTGCAGCCTGAGCTAGCAGGCTAATCAAGGCTAATGCTAACGACCGTCATCATTGTGGTTTTCAGACTTTGTAAAAAAAATAACTTTGTAACTAAATARCTTTATTATCTAGATGTCTCATATTTTATGAGCTAAGAAATTAAAATTAAAACTATTTGCAACATTTAGGTCTAAATATGAAAAAAAAGGGTAAAACTATGCTGTAGCCACGTTTCAACAGTTGCTGTGCTGCTTGTTTAAACACTACAGAAGTGTTTTATAGGTCTTTTTTTTTTATAAAACCAGTAAACTGAACAATGTGACATAGTTGAAGCTGACGTTTGTGGTTTTGTTTTAAAAAACGTACAACATTTGTGTTAATAAACATTAATGTTATGGCACAGATAAGTATATTTTAAACAGGATCTTGTTCTAATAATTTTATGTAAATAATGTAAAGCAAGACCAGTTAGTGGAAACAGACATGCACTTCCTGCGTGATATTTCATATATTTCTTGTAATAAACTGATGTACATTTAAATGTTTAATAAAAGCACTAACATTAGCTCGAACCACAATGAACTTCTAAGATTGGAATTGTAAGACCGACTGTCCAATCAGAATTTAGCTTCATTTCTCCAAATTGGGAACAGTTATTTACAACAGGTAAGATATTGACTGCTCGTAACATTTTCATAGAACCCCACTTAAAAGGAGACATATCYTGCAAAATCCACTTTTTTTGGTCTTTAAATTAATCCTGTTGTGTACCTGGAGWCTTTAGTGCAGAAAAATGTAGTCTCCTGGTGCTTTGTGAACACCTGTCTTCTGTTTGGGTCTTTTTTTTCTTCAGTTTTCTGAACTATTATGTCAAATTATTTGTGACAACATTTCTAAATAAGGTCTGGACTTAAAAACTGCGATTTCCTCTGGTTCTGGGTCCAACATGTAAGGCTGGATGGACAAGTCTTCCCTTGTTGACATCTTTTAATTCATTTGTAAATAAAGCTTCTGCGCTGCTATATAGTCATAAACCCCTCTATCAAGCTAGCATGGACCGGTCTGGAAGCTGGAGGGGGGCGGGGCTTGAAGCACCTTATTTAGATCTGAAGAGACAGCCTCAAAACGAGTTCATCTGAGACACTATAGACCCCAACTGAATTATTTAAATGTGGAAAAGAAGGATTTAAAAGCAGGATATGTCTCCTTTAAGCCTGATCACAAGAAGAACTAGACATGGGTTTTTACGATGTAAAAACAAGTGTGCATTGCCATGTAGCATGTCATTGCAGCGTGGCTTTGCCTGCAGCAGTGGACTTTATGTGACCAAGTTCAAATGTGTTTTCTGCCAGCTTGTGCTTGTCAAGTCAGCAGGTGTCTSTAATGAACATAGTTGTGTAACAAAATGAAGTTTGTAGAGATTTTTTGTTAAAGTTGCTGTAGCTGGATTTTGAACCCTGATCTCCCACATGAAAGCCCATAGAGTTAACCATGAGACCATTGGAACTGTGGCAGAGGGTACTGCCAAGGGTTGGTTTGTATGTGTGCAGAAAGAGGCCACATTGCCAATGCAATTGTTGACACTAAACTGCAATATATTACAGCAATAGAGCAATATTAGGACAATATTATAGCAAAATATCAAAATACAATCATATTAGTATTGTAAACACTGAACTATTCAGATTAAACATTATTAAACTATGGTTCAGTACTGAGTAGATAGAGCAGGGGGCAGTATTGGACCAATACAAGGCTCCATTGACTCKCATTATAAATTATTAAACATTAATGTTTCAAAAACTATAAGTTGTACAGGCACCAAAAGGCATAGCCATCATTTGGCATAGGAGCTTTACAGACACAAATTACAATGGCAGCTCCTGGACAAAGTATGCAGGAGGAGAAGTGTGCCAAAGTGGAGATGACTTGGATGGGAAACGAATCACAATTGGCAATGCACACTGATAATGACCTCCACAAACCGGAACACAACTTTCAGGTCTTTACCTGGTCTGTGAAACGGGTCGTTGGCGTTGAAGACTGTGGTGAAAAAGCCGAAGGGGAATGCGCCGATTCCAAACGACATGTGGAATCCGGTTTCTCCAAAACCCGGGAACATCTGATCACAACAAACAAACAAACAAACATCAGGGAGGTTTTAAAAGGACAATCAAAAKGTCTACAGACAAACCCCGGACTCACCCCTCCTCTGCTCTCAGGCTCTGTTCTCTGTCCCTGAGGTCGAGGCGGAGTCTTCAACCTGAACAACAGAAACACGGGTCACACGGCAGCCCGGACARCAGAACGGAGCCAAACAGCGAGTCCGTACCTGGGGTCTTCTTGGCTGGAGCTGCCCCTGCCGTACAGCGGGATGACRTTCTCTCTGCTGATGCCCGCCTTACACACCGGGCACTGCTGCCTGCTGGGCCGCGTCTCCAACCACTGACAACACAAAATAAAGACTTAAATCTGCCGAAATCACAAAACTACCAGGCATGTTTATAAAAAACAAACACAGGAACCAGACTGCTGCAGTGTTTAAACACTTAGAAACACCAAAATTATACATAAAAAAATATAAAAACATCACCCATGTAAATCAGAGAAACACTAATGTGTCTTAAATTTGCGTGAATAAAACTAAAAAATTATAAAGATTTCAGCTCAAACTGATGTCTTGGTCATACTGAGACTCATCTGTAACAATTATCTTAATGAGTTATTAAAGTTTAACATTTTTCCCTCAACTCTTTCCATCTATGGAAAACATTCATAATAAACTTTAAAGCTCCTCTAAAGTAAAACAAAAACAGATTTTAAAGTGTGACATCAATTTTTTTAAATGAATATTAATACATTTTTGGAAAGGTAACATTGATAACATTTTGCAAAAAAAATTTCACAATGCTGTGATGAACAGTTGTTGAGATATTCACATGTGCAGTAACAGGAAGTGATGTCATTGGAGAATGTCGGCACGTAAACAGAGCGTCGCTACAACAGCTAACAACAGACTGAAAAGAGGAATCTGATGTTTTAGATTATTTTGAGTCACTCAGAGATAAAATAATTAAAAAAAACAAAACAGGAAGTTCTTTATTGAAGAGTTCCCCTTTGATGTCACTTCCTGTTTCACTTTGGCTGAGCCAAATTCAACAGAAAATTTGCCACGTATGTAACAAAATAGGTAAAATCATGTGTATTATATCACGTTTCTCAAGTATAAATAAGTTTGACTTTTTATATTTGAAGGAAATGCATGTCACGGGTACTTTAAGCTCTATATTGAAATAATTTGAAATTTGCGATTTACCGCCCCTTTTTAACCATTTAATTAAACACAGTATTTTTGTGTATTTGTATATAAACAAAGGCAGGTACTTACTTGATGAAGGCAGGGCCAGCTGTAAAGACAAGACAAGATTAATTTACATTTTTAAAAACGCTGTTCAGATCAAAAATCACCAGGTGTTCTCCATGTTTATTTTAAAGGATGTCATGATGTCATAAACATTAAAAGAGCAACAGAAATATTTATGTTTCTGCTCCAGAAATCTGTTCCTTTCGATTAAAGTKAGAAAAATATGTAGAAAACAGACAACTGAGCGTGATTCAAAATYTCTCACATGARGWTATTTTRAAGGTTTGACCKAAAAGGGTACACGATGGCTGAGGGGAAAAAGTCAGATTCTAACTTTCCAAACATTAAAATGATTTAATTTAATCTAAATTCTAATCAACAGGGGTTGAAGCTTTTAGCTGCAACTTTAATGTGAAGTTGCAGCAGGTGAACTGATGTCTTGCCGCTCAGTTTCATCAGCATCAGTTTCATCACTTTGTGCCTCCGACTCCCAGGAGCTGCAGGACCGAAGTAACGTAGCAACTACCCCACATCAGTCACAACATCTGCAACCAGAACGGCTCCTTCTGAGAAAAACACAAAAAAAATCTCGAAAAATCAACATCTGGTTACTTTAAAGGAGTTTTTACTTAAATAATTCAGAGGAAACAATGAACACAAGCCTCAGATCATTAAACTAGTGCTTCTGTTAATCTCTAATCAGAATAGTGGATTATTTCCCTCTGTGTGCGACTCTKWKWRRRRSRYSWMTTMTYMWMMTTTTTTGCAGAAACGTTGGCATCTGATCCTCTGACTTGGCCCAGCTTCACGTCCTCCTCGGCTTCTTCTGGTCCATCAGAACCCAGGAACAGCTCACGCCGCTTGACATGTGTACATTTACAACAAGTGCTGTCAAGGTCGAGCCTTTGTTGCGCAACAAGTCCTGATGACACAGAAGAGAAAAGTACTGGAASCACAGCTTTATGAGACTGGAGCAGAACATTTCGTTTGGGTCTGAGGGTCATAAAGGCTCCGGCTGGTTTTATTTAGAGACCAGTCTGAGAGAAAGAAGAAGATTGAGGGAGTTGAACACAGCTGATAAAGCTGTCAATGATCCTCTGTGAGTGGACAGAAGTTAAAGCCTCACAGGACGAGATAATCCTGGTTCTGACTGAACTCTGAACTTAATCAGATCATATGATCAACTTGGTCCAGAGTGTAAACAATGACGTCAGGCTGAATAAAATCTGGTTAAATCACAACAGGTGAGGCTTTTCTGGTGCTGTCACCTCGGATCTGACGGTGCGACATGGGGCGTGACTCCCCCCGACAACAACAACACAAACACGGTAAACGAGGCTCTAAAGCCCGCTGATAAACAACACAACTACCGCCCTCCTACCAGAACAGGTGGCCGCACATGCTGATGACAGCGTCCCTGGCAGTGTCCAAACAAATGTTGCACTCGAACGTGGCCCGGTCCCGTTCGCCCTCGCCGCTCCCGCTGCTGCCGCCGCCGCCGCCCGGGCCGTCCCGGTCGTTGCTGCTCTCACCGGCGGGGAAGCCTCCTCTGCTGGCCGGCCCGCCGTCACTCGAGAAGCGGGGATCCGTGGCGGCCATGTTTGCTAAAAACTGGTAGGGAATGAATCGCGCCGAGCCGAGCCAACCCACACGGGCCCGACCCGAGTCAACGTTAACCGTGAGTCAGAGGTAACCGCGGCTCTGACGGACCATTGGACGTACGGAGACCACTCTCCGCCTCTGAAACACAGCCGTCTGTCAGCTTCCGTAAGCAACAAGAGGCCGGGGGCGGAGCTGATATAAAACAGGGTCAAAGGGCGGGGCTTTTAAACAAGGGGCGGGGCGAAAATGCTGTAACTTAATACTATAAATAAAAATATGTTTTGCGTTTTATAGGGAATTTAAATTTGAAACTTACACCAGTAATATTACCCTGTACGGATACCCCCTGGCAATTTGTCTGGAGTTTTTTTTAAGTATTTATTTATTTATTTTTGCCATGTTTTGTTATTGCATGAGTTAGTTTATTCATTTCGTTTCAAACAAAATGAGAGAAAAAGAAAAAAAATAATAAAAATACATACACATATATATTAAYATGAATTAAAACTGAAAGTAAAACTGATTTATTTATAAGATTTGTTTAATGCATTATCCGGCCAGAACTCTTCTAAACCGGAACTGTTGTGCCACATTTGTTTCCACCCGGAATCATTACACGTGTGTACCACAAGCGTGTTGTATTCAACAAGCTTTCAAGTTGGGTAATATGGTTGTGAAATGTGTCTATTCCCTACGAATTGAAACGTTTTTGGGTGTTGTAAGTTTCTAAGAGTTGTTTTCAGGGTAAAGTGAGAAAACTGACAGTCCGACATGAAGATTAAACGACAGAAACAAGCCAAGAAGTCCATCACTTTCTACAAATACAACTTCCGCTTCAGGGAACCTTTCCTGATTCTTCTGGACGGGACTTTTTGTCAGGCGGCGTTGAAGAACAAGATTCAACTSAAAGAACAGATGCCCAAATATCTGATGGGGGACGTGCAGCTGTGCACCACCAAGTGAGTTTTCGTCCTTTTACGGTTAATTTTCTTTACAAATTAAAAATAAAAAACACTGAGATTCTTCTCAATATCCTCAAATCTCCCAGCCTGAATTATAAAACTGCTTTAGCAAAAATAATCAGTTTTTGTTGTCTTATTCTATTTGTAGCTGTAGCATTTTTCACTTTTAGCTAGTATTTTGCCACCTTTAACCTGCAATTTTCTCATTTTTAGCTAACTTATGACATTCAGATTTGAACTCTTTTGCCACCTAGCTTTTAGCTAATCATTTGCTGCTTTTGGCTTCTTTTTTATTTTGCTCCCTTTAGATGTTTCTGCTTATTTTGCTACTTAAAACGAGCCTTTTGAGATGTTCAGTTTTAAACTATTCTTGCTTTTAGCTACTTTTAGCTTCTAACGTTTGCCTTTTTAGCTAGCCTTTATTCATATTTGCTTGTTTGCTACGTTTAGCTTTTAGCTGTTTTATTTTTTGCTACTTTTAGCGTCTTTCTAACATCTTGCTCATTTTATCTAGTGTGTTCCTCCCTCTTTTTCTGCTGTTAAGCCAATGTTTCATTACCTACCTAGCCTTTTGAGACATTCAGTTTTTTACTTGTTTTGCTACGTTTAGCTTATATCTAATATTTTGCTACTTTTAGCTAATCTTCAGGTTTTAAACCTTATTTGCTACTCTTAGGTTTTAGCTATCCATTTGCTACTTTTAGCCAATTTTTAGCCACTTTTACCTAGCCTTTTGAGACATTGTTTTTAGCTTGTTTTGCTTTTAGCTAGACTTTTGCTACTTTCTGGTTTTGAACCAGTGTTCTGCTCTTTTTAGCATCATCTCCAGAACTGCTCAGTTGTCGTTAATCTGTTTTAATCTTTTGTTTTTCCTCAGCTGTGTTCTGAAGGAGTTGGAGACTCTCGGGAACCAGCTGTACGGAGCTAAAATCATCCTGCAGAGGTTCCAGGTGAGGAGATGTTCTCATTTCAAGAACCCAGTTCCTGCTTCAGAGTGCCTGCTGTCCATGCTGGAGGACACAAATCCACAACACTACTTTGTGGCTACGCAGGTAAACACCGGCGTGATGGGTGGTTTTGAGCTTTCTGAAGATTTATTTGACTTCGTTAGCTTCTCCACTGGTTGAAATCTAAAATCTGCGCAGGACCCAACGGTGACAGACGGTCTGAAGAAGATCCCGGGTGTTCCTCTGCTCTACATCGTCCTCAACACCATCGTGCTGGACAAACCCAGCCAGGCGTCCCTGGACCACGTCCGGGCCGTGCAGCTGGGGGAGCTGGTGACCCCCGCCCAGCAGCAGAGCATCCGCAGCCTGAAGGAGGAGCAGGGCATCGGCCGCAAGGACGGAGAGAGGCGAGGAAAGAAGAGGAAGAGGAAGCAGAGCAACCCCAACCCTCTGAGCTGCCTGAAGAAGAAGAAGAAGAAAGGACTGCCGACACCGCCGCTGAGGAAGGCGGAGCCTGGAGAGAGGAGGAAGAGTCGACACAAGAGACGGAAAAAAGGAGACAACATGGCTGCTGCTGCGGTCATCAACACATAACGTGACACTTTTATTCTTAAAACAGCATTTTATAAGTTATACAGGATGTGAATGATAACATAATTCATTTGTATTTTTCAGACAATAAATCAGAGTTTATGGTTTAAAATATTGGTCGTTATATTGAGTCTTTTACTTTGAAACAAACAAAAAACATCTTTTAGCATCAGATGATTATCTTGGATTTTACGCAAAATAAAAGATCAGTCTCAAAATACAGATTCGTTGAAGTCCAATAAAGAAGAAACATGGAAATCAAAGACTTTGTGATGAATTCCGCCTCAGTTATTTTCTTACGCAACCAGATACAAAACATCCACTCAGACTCCACTAATAATCAAATCTACCTTCATATAAAAAACTAGTTMTCGCAATACTGCATGTCACGAGACCACGTCTACTTAATGAGCCCGGTAAAGCTGCACTTTGTGTTTTAGCTAAAGTAGTTGTCATCTTTCAGTCGATCCCTCAGAAGGAAAGTGCGTCGTTGGAAAAAAAAAAAAATTTCTAGAGAAAGTGCACAAGACAGCATGCAGGTATGCCAAACGAGTCCTGTCCTTTAACAATATTCACCTCTTAGTTTGGATCCAACACTTCAAAATAAATTATTCCTTGCTTGTTTTTTTTTTTTTTTATTTGGACCGTTTTCTTCGTCCTTCGCAGAAATAAAAGCTGCGTCGAAAATAAAGTCCCAACAAATCTTGACTTCCGGTAAATCACCAGCCGGGGGTCTTTGTTTCAGATGACGTGGAATCGAGGCCCGGGCGTAGCTACAATGTCGCTGTAGGGCTCCTCCTGGACCAGCTCCACCGCCTGCTGCTTCTTCAGAACCAGGAAGCTGTAGAACTTGGCGGCKGCCTGCTTCCTGTTGTTGTTCCTGCACAGGTCCAGCAGGCTGACCGACTGGGTGCCGGTTTTGGACATGACTCTCTGTGGAGCGAGGAGAGGCGGAGTCCGTAAAGGGGGGCAGGCTTCAGTGTTTTATGTGCTTAACTTTTGGAAAATTACATTGAAATTATACCACAGGATGTAATTTTTATTGTAAACTTTTTAAGTTTTAGATTATATTCGACAGTTTGAATTCAAGGTTTAACTAGAGAAATTGCATTTCCTGCGAAAACGCTAGTGTGAATGCTTCATGCTGAAAAAACTTCAGCTGAAAGCTGCTGAAATTGAGCTGAAAATAAAGCCTGACTGCATAAAAACAGTAAAAAGAAGCACAAATCTAGTTGAAAACAGCTAAAAGCTAAAATAGCTGAATATAGCTAAAACATCTGTAAGAAGCATAAATAGCACTAGGTAGCAGTAAAAAAGTACTAAAAGTAGAAAAAGGCAGATGAATAGCTAAAGTAGCATAATGTAGCTAAAATGGGCATAAAATACGCTAAAGGTAGCAGCCACAATTTGAAATTAGCACCCAGATGAAATAGTTATAGTTAAAAAATAACTAAAGCAGAAAAAAACATAAATGATAATTTGTAATAAAATAACTAAAACAGCTGAATTTTTCAGTAAAACAGCTAAAAAGTAGCTGGAAATTATTTAATTAGCATAAGGAGCACAAGTTTGCTAACCTTAGCTGAAAAAAGTTGTAATAGCTACAAAAAATGTGTATTTAGCTTAGAAAAGCTAACCTTAGCTAATTGCAGCTAAACATTAGCTAATATTTCAGCAAAT
>NW_013952956.1:33760-35791 GCF_001266775.1 Austrofundulus limnaeus
AAATGAATTAAAATTAGCAGAAAGCAACTGAAAAAAGGCACAAAAATGTTGAACTTGATAGACGAATAGCTAAGTTAGCAAAAAAGAAGAAGCTGAAATTGGCACAAAAAAAAATTTAAAAAGCAGAACCATAAATAAAAGTTTTAAGTCCAGTAAAGATCTTTAAGGATTTTAAAAGGTTTTAGGGCTTCAGAAAAACACGAATGACAAAAACTAAACGTCTCAGAAAGTKATTTCCTACCAATGATGTCCCTCTGCTGCTGACCCGCTGCTTCCTCTCTCGGCACCTCCTGGTTCTCCAGATCCTTGAGGAACTCATCCAGACTGTCGGCCTCCCCGCCTTTCCTCCTCTTCCTCAGCTCGTCGGGGACCAGCGGGGTCAAACACCTGGTGAACATCTAGAGTGAAGAAGACGGTGTTCAGCAGGCAGCGGGACGTTCTGTTTCCCACCCGGAGCCAGGTTACCTTCAGCAGCCGAGCGTTCCACAGAGGCTGAGCTGGGAGGGAGAACAGCTTCTCCACTCCTCCGGTCTCCTTCCACATCATCAGCTTCTTKGTGGGCGGAGCCAAATCCAGCGTTGTGACGATGTCGGAGTAGTCGGAAAGCTGAGCGCGGATGGTTTTYCTGTCCAGCTCCTTCACGCTGTCGACAATCAGCTTCCTTTTCCGTTTGGCCTTGGTCTCCTTCACTGTAAAGGATGAGATGATCTTCATTTATCTTCATCTTCATCACATGAACCGTGATTCGAAGCTTTATCACCTGTGATGTCAATGGGCTCCAGGGCGAAGGTCTCCTCCTCGTTGTGGACCAGAGCCGTTTGTTCCTGCTGGTCCGTCATGGCGGGCAGGGGCTCCGTTGGGCCTGAATCAGGACTATCTGGGGCTCCAGCTGAGACCACACAGACACAAACGCACGGCGTATCGTTGAAAAACGTCATCTTTTCYCGTTTTCATGRGTCGAGGAGACGTGGAACTGACCCGAGAGAGCGTCAAAGTCGTCCTCGTCGTCTCCGTGGTCCTGAGGCATCATCACGCTCTCTGCGATGGCAGGGGGGTCGTCGAATATGCCGCCTCCGTCCTCGTTGCTCAGCAGCTTGTCCACTGCTCCGAATAAAAAGATCTTGAAGCTGAAGTGCTTTAAATGTGTTTAAAAAAAAAAAACGTTGGAAACTTACCCAGCATTCCTCCCTCGGTGCTCTCCATGGGGTTGTCTCCAAAGTCGTCCTTGTACTGGTCGTCGTACTCCAGGTGGTTGGACTTGTCGGCCATCTGGTTGGCRCCGCCCTCCGCCTCCAGCAGGAGGTTGGAGGTCGACGATCCCATGATGTCAACCTCAAACGCGCTCTCGTCCCGCATCATCTCCCGGTCGTCCATCCCGAAGTCCGCTGCAGGACAGAGCAGCTCTAACCTGACCGCACTGAGACACTTTGYAGTGGATTAAAGGACTTACCGAAGTCATTGTCCTGCAGCAGGTTGAGGTTGCCCACCTCCTCTCTCATGGTGATTTCTTCTGCTCTGCTCTGATTCAGGTTGAACTGCTGAGCCACGTCGATGTCACTGTTCACAACACGTCACGTTGTTCACCAAGACACGGTTCATCAGCTTCAGCTAATACACCTGGACTGTTTGTCACTTTCCCCATAAAAACAGGATTCTCTTTGAAATCTACTTCATCAAACCTGCTCTGGTTTGGGCTTCTTAACTCCTACAAGTTTTTAGCTTTTTTTCTACCCTTATCATACTATTTTTATATACTAATTTTAGAATTGACAGTTTTGTAAATTATAACTTTTAGCCTAATTTTAGCTATGGTTTAGATCAACTTTACTCTTGGCTAATGTTTAGTTAATTTCATTTATTAGCTTCTGTTTCTCTGATTTTAACTTCTAGCTACTGTTTTGCTCTTTTTAGCTTTTACCATTTTTTAATTTTAGCTTTTAGATTGACTTTTAGTGATAGTTTAAATCATTTGTGCTATTAGCTACAGGTTAGCACATTTTAGCACCGAGCATCTGTTTTGTTTATATTAGC
>NW_013952956.1:37155-38844 GCF_001266775.1 Austrofundulus limnaeus
GTTTCTCTCGTTTTAACTTGTAGCTATTGTTTTGTTACTGTTTCTCTCGTTTTAGCTTGTAGCTACTGTTTTGTTACTGTTTCTCTCGTTTTAGCTTGTAGCTATTGTTTTGTTAATGTTTCTCTCGTTTTAGCTTGTAGCTACTGTTTTGTTCTTTTTAGCATTTACTGTTCTGTTAATTTTAGCTTTTAGATTGACTTTTAGTGATAGTTTAAACCATTTGTGCTATTAGCTACAGGTTAGCACATTTCAGCTCCGAGCATCTGTTTTGTTTGTTTTAGCTGGTAGCTACAGTTTTGTTATTGTTTCTTTAGTCCTTTTAGCTACTGTTTTGCCATGTTAATTTCTAATCTACTCCTTTGCTATATTTATATAAAAATAGCACATATTTAGCRAAAGTTGAGCTAATTAATGTATTTTGGCTACTGCTAAGCTAATTTTAGATTTCAGCATCTTTTTTGTTTCTCTGATTTTAGCTTTTATTTTGTTAAATCTAGATTCTGTCTACAGATGAGCAGATTTTGGGTTTTAGATATTGTTTTCATTTCTCTGCTTGTTTTAACTTTAAACTATTGTTTTCCTCTTTTTAGCTATTTTAAATCTTCGGCTTGTGTTCTGATTATTTCTCTTTTGTTTGTTTTAGCAATTTTAGTTGTAATTGTCCAACGTTTTCTCTTTTTATTTTCAGAAGATAGCCTCGCTCCCTGCAGGTCCGTTTGGTTCTGAGGAGAAGAACTCACTCTAAGTCAGGCAGCGGCTGATCAAAGTCATGAAACTCCTCCGGCAGAGTGATGGCGTTGTAGGCTGCTTCTCTGTTCTCCTCTGGAAGATCCACCACTCCTAAAACACAAAAAATATTAAAGAGTTTAATCACTGAGGAAGATGATATTGGTTTATGRCACGTTTCCAACCTGGTCGAAAAGCCATCTTGATCTTGATGAATGCCTCGTTACAATCCGCCAGCAGGTACTTGGCCTTCCTGTGGTAGATCCTCACCACCCCCAGCAGCAGGTGACCCGACGTCCGCAGAGCCATCTTCACCTGGACSAACGAAAACGATGAAATAAAGAAATAAAGTGAAAAAGTCACGATGAAAGATAACGAACCTTTGGTGAGATGATGCTCTCCACGCTGCTCTCCAGGTTGCACTCAAACACGTGAGCCTTGGTCAGCTTCTTGTCCCAGTGGGCCGCAAGCCAGATTTTGGCCAGCGGCCCACGTTTGCTGAGTACAAAGTGGGCGTAAAACATGGTCTCTACGTCCGCTCAGCACAAGGGGAAGGGGAAGGGGGGSCGGCGTTCGCCTGGAGAGAAACAAAATGAAACAGAGCTCATCAAAGCTGTGTCGTACTTAAGTTTAACCATTTTAAGTTGTGCTTGTGAGTTATTTATTTAGGAATTTAAAATATTCATCGTAGAAAAACTCATTCACTGATTCCCAGATACTTAAACCAATCCTCCTATTTCTTATTTAATTAATGTGAACCTTAAATCTGACCCATAAACGCAACAAATAATGTTTTCTTCTCTTCCTTCAAACAAAACTGTAAATAAGACAAACCTGACATCATCACATGCTACAGAACATGAGGGCTATAATGTAGAGCACGTGTGTTAATGTTTACATGTTGTTTTTAATTCAGTGTTTTGTTTATTTTAGCTTGTGTTCTGTTCATTTTAGCTTGTATTC
>NW_013952956.1:39550-42390 GCF_001266775.1 Austrofundulus limnaeus
GTGTTCTGTTCATTTTAGCTTGTGTTCTGTCCTTTTTTAGCTAATGTTCTGTTCTTTTTAGCTTGTGTTCTGTACATTTTAGCTTGTGTTGTGTACATTTTAGCTTGTGTTCTGTTCATTTTAGCTTGTATTCTGATCATTTCAGCTTGTGATCTGTACATTTTAGCTTGTATTCTGATCATTTTAGCTTGTGTTCTGTACATTTTAGCTTGCATTCTGATTTTAGCTTGTGTTCTGTTCATTTTAGCTTGTGTTCTGTACATTTTAGCTTGTGTTCTGTACATTTTAGCTTGTGTTCTGTACATTTTAGCTTGTATTCTGATCATTTTAGCTTGTGTTCTGCTCATTTTTGCTTGTGTTCTGTCCTTTTTAGCTTATGTTCTGTTCATTTTAGCTTGTGTTCTGTACATTTTAGCTTGTATTCTGATCATTTTAGCTTGTGTTCTGCTCATTTTTGCTTATGTTCTGTTCATTTTAGCTTGTATTCTGATCATTTTAGCTTGTATTCTGATCATTTTAGCTTGTGTTATGTTCATTTTAGCTTGTGTTCTTTTAAATTAAGAATGTTTTATTTATTTTAGCTTCTGTTCCATTCATTTTAGCTTGTGATCTGTACATTTTAGCTTGTATTCTGATCATTTTAGCTTGTATTCTGTTTAATTTAGAATGTTTTGTTTATTTTAGCTTCTGCTCATCATGTGTTGTTATAAAGCAGTCTCTCAGATGTGATTCTGCTGCAGGAAGCTGCTGCTTTGATTATTATGTTTTGTTCATTTTAGCTTGTGATCTGTACATTTTAGCTTGTATTCTGTTCATTTTAGCTTGTGTTCTGATCATTTTAGCTTGTGTTCTGTTCATTTTAGCTTGTATTCTGATCATTTTAGCTTGTATTCTGATCATTTTAGCTTGTGTTCTGTTCTTTTTAGCTTGTGTTCTTTACATTTTAGCTTGTGTTCTGTTTAATTTAGAATGTTTTGTTTATTTTAGCTTCTGCTCATCATGTCAAGTCTCTCAGATATGTTTCTGCTGCAGGAAGCTGCTGCTTTGATTATTATGTTTTGTTCTGCTGAGAAAAAAAAACGTCACTTCGGGGTGAATAAAAGGTTTATCAACAGAATTATAAAACCATTTAACCAAGCGGCCATTTTTGATACTTAGCGCCTTTTTTCATCTTATTTAGCTCTGTTGTTACATTTGAATAGATGCTCAGTCCCAACAGGTGACAATGCAGGGCAGCAATAAAAACATTTCTGTTTAAAGTTTTTTTGATTTTCATTTTCATATAAACGCGAATGACTCACCGAGTAAACGTCGTATTCTTATTTCTTTTATTTTTTTTCACGTTTTTCAGCACCGTCCTGTCGCTGCTGCCGTCCTCCTCCTCCTCCTCCTCTCCTCTTCGAGGTGAAATAAAAACAAGATGGCGTCTTCTGCTCCTGCGGTCTTCAGTCTGCGGAGCGGTGCTGATGAGAGGACAGAGAGGGAGGGATGCTGAGCTGCTCCTCACCTGAGGATCAACACCTGAGTATGTCACATCCGTTTAATCAAGCAGTTATATAAGGAAGCACCTTAATAAACTAGACTTACACTGAAGTTAAAGATGAATAAATAGGATTTATGTTTTAGTGAAAGATTTATAAAACTGTAAATTAACCCCGAGATTTTTAAATTAATAATATCTAAAATAAAATCTTTATAGAAATACATTTATGTAATGCTTGCAACATTTTGCTTCATAATGCTGCTTTTAACATTTAGCTACATCTTTGCTTCCTTTAGCATTTAGCTATTAATTAGCAGTTTTGCTAATTTAAGTATTGTTTGTGTCCTGCTGCTTTTAGTTATTAGCATTCTTGGTTTTAGCCTCTGTTGTGTTGCTTTTAGCATATGTTAGCGTGTTCCTTCATTTTAGCTTGTGTTGTTTAGCAAGTGTTGTTCCTTTAGCTTGTGTTCCATTTATTTTAGCATTTGATGTTACTTTTAGCTTGTGTTGTGTTTATTTTAGCATTTGATGTTACTTTTAGCTTGTGTTCCATTTATTTTAGCATTTGATGTTACTTTTAGCTTGTGTTGTGTTTATTTTAGCATTTGCTGTTACTTTTAGCTTGTGTTGTGTTTATTTTAGCATTCGATGTTACTTTTAGCTTGTGTTGTGTTTATTTTAGCTTCTGTTCTGAACATCTTAGCGCATTTGATTAATTTTAGCTCTTGTTCTGTTCATTGTAGCTGTTGTTTTGTCAATTTTAGCATGTCTTGTTCGTTTTAGCTTTCGATCTGTTCATTTTAGCTTGTGTTCTGAACATCTTAGCGCGTTTGATTAATTTTAGCTCATGTTATTGTAGCTTTTGTTTTGTTAAGTTTAGCTTGTGTTCTGAGCATCTGCTCATGTTATTGTAGCTTTTATTTAGTTAAGTTTAGCTTGTGTTCTTAGCATCTTAGTGCGTTTGATTCATTTTAGCTCATGTTCTGTTCATTGTAGCTTTTGTTTTGTTGATTTTAGCATGTCTTGTTAATTCTAGCTTTTGATCTGATCATTTTAGCTTATGTTCTGAACATCTTAGCGCGTTTGATTAATTTTAGCTCATGTTATTGTAGCTTTTATTTTGTTAGGTTTAGCTTGTGTTCTGAGCATCTTAGCACGTTTGATTAATTTTAGCTCATGTAATTGTAGCTTTTGTTTTCTTAAGTTTAGCTTGTGTTCTGAGCATCTTGGTGCGTTTGATTCCTTTTAGGTCATGTTCTGTTCATTTTAGCTTTTGTTAATTTTAGCAAGTTTTGTTTATTTTAGCTTGTGTTCTGTTTGTCTTAGCATGTGTTTGATTCATTTCAGCGTAGTCGAT
>NW_013952956.1:44825-47417 GCF_001266775.1 Austrofundulus limnaeus
ACTTTCTGCCACAGCTCCATTGGTCTAATGGTCTATGTCATGGACTTTCATGCGGGAGATCAGGGTTCAAATCCCAGTTTATGCAACTTTAAGGAAAAATCTCTTCAAACTTCATATTGTCACTCAATTACCTTAATTCTAAAAACCTGCTGACGTGACAGGCACAAGCTGGTATAGAAAACACATTTGAACTTGGTCAAAGTTCATTCTACAAGTCCAATGCTGCAGACAAAGCCATGCTGCAATGACATGCAACGTGGCAATGCACATTTGTTTTTACATCGTAAAAACCCACGTCTAGTTACTTTTAGATTTATTCCTCTGATTTGTTTCTGATTGTTTTCTCTGCGTTTCAGGTTTTTGGGCCCACCAGCTCTTCTCCCTCAGGTAATTATCCTCACCTGGTCCTCATTAGCCTCACCTGTTATCATTCCTCCTAGATCTATTTAAACCTTTTTTTTCCAGTCGGTTTTTATTCCAGAGTGAAAATAACCTAAACGGTTGGTCTGGCTGAAGGTTTGCAGAAACTGTGCCTGTTTAAATGTGGATCACTGTCTTTCTGGGTCCGGTTTGATCTCTGATCTTCATTCTTGACTCGTTCTCTCTTTACCTCAGTTACTTTAACGACAGAAACACCGTTAAAGGGGCAGAAATGTTCGCCCCAAACGAGGAGAACTTCTGTTTCCTGCAGTCGGTGTGGCTGACGGCTCGTTCGCTGCTGTCTTTATTGTTGCCCTCCTGCTGTCTTGACCTTGGCTTAAAGAAAAAAAAACTTCTGCATTGCCAGAACCGTCCAGAGACCCCCCAGAGGGGACTGGACTTAACTGGAGCACAAAGGGCTCGGTTATATTTCACGGCAGGACGGTCTTTGTGAACCAGCTCATACTCAGACCGGCTCGTCTCCTATAATCTGACAAGCAGGTCTTATTTAGGGAGAAGCTGGAAAAGATCCACTGAAGAGGGGGTTGATTGATTTTTTTCCCCTCTATCAGAGCACATTTCTCACAGTGAGAGCTGGGTTTGCTGGGAAGGACAMGGGGGATGGATGGGGGTCTTTTCAGTTCTTTTTGGAGGCAACAATAGTCTTTGTCTGAGATCTTCTAACATTCTTATTAGAGGAGGAGGAGGAGGAGGGTGTTTCTCCATAGTAACAATGACAAAACAAGCCAGGAAGGTGAAAGAAACCACTCGGAGCAGGAGCTCTGAGGAGCAGGAGGCTTTTTTTTGTTTTATTTTATTTAAAAAAGTTGAGTTTAGTTGAAAGTTTGTTTCCACGCGACATGGAGCGGGACAGCCACAGCGAGGACACGCTGTCRACCTTGGTCCTGGAGAACATAAAGAACCAGCTGATCCACGCCTTCAGGTCCTCAGCGGAGTCCAGAGCGGAGCGCCAGGACCGCAGCGTGGACCGGAGCCTCCAGGCCAACGAGGAGCTGCGGCGGGCGCAGATCGACGGAGCCATAACCTGGCTGAGGTCTGAGCTGGTGAGATCCTCCCATCTTTTTTTCTAAAATTTATGTAAATAATAATAATTAGCATAAATTTCATAAACTCATTTTATTCAGTGGAACATACCGAGAAATTATACATTTAATTGTAATTTTGTGTGCCTGGATGAAGCGTCTCATGAGTTGTTTTGAAGGAGAATCTCGACTTTTTAACAGTTCTGGGTCGTCTTTTGCTGGTTTTTCTGCTGAATGGGAGCTCTTTATGTTTTAAAACTGCTTTACATTTTCTGCATCAATGATAACGTTTACAGATATGTAAGCTAAAGGTGCGAACGCCAGAGCCATGAATGCACCTCCATACCATCAGGGAGGCAGGTGTTTGAACTGAGAACGTGGTGAAAAAAAAGAAACGGAGATTGCATTTTCCAAAAAGAAATGAAAATTTTGATTAAACTTATTTTAAACAAAAAAAAGTTTACTAAGTTTTATTGTGAATAAAAAAAAGGTGTTTGTGAGATTTGCCGACTCTGCGTTCTGTCGCCCCCGCAGATGGAGATGCGCACCCAGGACCTGCAGCTGGCTCAGACCCTGCTGGGCCTCAGCTCCGAGATCCAAAGACTGAGGAGGGAGAGTTTCGTGGGGGTGGACSCAGAGGGGGACGATCAGCAGTGAGGACGTCCACCCCACTGCTATAAGAAATAACTAATTAAAAGACTTTTTTTTTTTTTCAAATGAATGGTTCATTTCAACCAGAAATATAAAGTAATGAACTAAACGTCTGTTCCTGCGCTGAAGAAAGCTGTGAAATAATAAAAAGTACAACATCATTTTCATCTTATGGTTTCTTTATTTGGAAGGAGTGACTACACATTATTAATTAAATATAATTTACAGCGAGACAGTTTTCTTGCTGATGTTTGTTTTTTTAATGCAGTTAAAGTAATAAAAAACCAATAAATTCATGCATTGGTTGTGGTTTTTGCTGCAAATCGTCTGCTTTGTTTCCAGTTATGGAGAACTGATAAAATAAAGATGAAACTAAAACACAAATAATAAACATGTTTCCTTAAAGACCAGGGGTCGGATTTATAAAACTGGCGTACGCACAATTTGAGCCCAGAAACTTGCGTACGCCACTTTTCAC
>NW_013952956.1:54585-55900 GCF_001266775.1 Austrofundulus limnaeus
TGTTCACATCGAGATATTTAATACAATGAGGATTGAAGCCAACYCAGAGAAATCAGGGGGGAAAAATCACCTAAAATTTAAAGTTTATATTAAATTTGACTCATCGGTTCGTCTGAAACAGACGTTTCTGCTTTAACAGGACGGTCTGGTCTGTTTGCTCGTCTGGTTACCYTGAGGACTTGTGCCAGGTGATATACGAGGTCGTGACGTCAGGCTTTAGAAAGCCGCGCAGCAGACACACTCTGTTTTTATGGAAACACGAGGCGACGCTTTAACTGCGACAGACACAAAGATCAGGAACAAGAAAACCAAAGAAGATCCTCAGACACAAAAACATCCAACGTCAAACAGGTTTTACTGCTGCGTCATCTCAATGGGCAATAAAATTAATTCTTGCTGGTACATTTTTATGGCATATTTAACAAAAGAAAATTAAAAAATTTTCATAAAAGAGGTGAAATCTGTGTAATTAGTTGTTTCTCTATTTATTAATGTTTGTGTCATATAGTCAAGGATATTAGTCACCATTTCGTGGTTCAGAAGCTGAAAATTTGGGGACCACAGCTTTATACCGCTCACATTAAACAGTTACTACAGCAGAAATATCATGAATTACTGGCAGAAGTGCTACAGCTAGCTGCTTCCACTGTTCGCAAATGCAAAGGACCATAAATATTGAAGTCAGGGCTTCAAAGTCGAAGTTCCAGTTAAGTTTTCCAACTTGAAATGAAAAAAATCCTGAGTAACCAACAGAACTTGTTCAAATCTAGTCAGTGCATCACGGCTATTTAACTAAATCGCTCTTTTTACTTTTTAAATTTGTTTGTTTTGTTGCACTGAAACAAATTTTTAATTTACAATTTGAATTCTATTTTTTTATATTATATTAAGTGGAAAAATAATAATTTTGTCGGGCCGGATGGAAGTCACCCACAGTCCGGATGTGGCCCACAGGCCGCCAGTTGAATAACCTGATAATAGACTCATATATAAATAACTTTATAAAATTGTTTTTATTTSAGCCACTTTTTAAAAGTTTTATTGTTTTCACCCTACCAGTAATACTTTTATTTGAACTTCTCTCTGAATCTCCACACTTAAACCACTGACCGTTGTCTACCTTAGGTGTAGGGGTCACCTCGAATGAAGAAACAAGATTTACTGCCTCGAAGCAGGCCTCGCACAGGCCTGACGAGAGGACAGGAACTCTGTCACAAACTGAATTCTATTTAGGCCAGGACAGGTCATTCTAACCGTGGAAGAGAACCCCTCAGTTCTCTTAATCAGATAATGGACAGAACAATCTCTTCTGTTC
>NW_013952956.1:56051-57656 GCF_001266775.1 Austrofundulus limnaeus
GAACAGAAGAGATTGTTTCTGTCCATTATTTGAGAACCGAGGGGTTCTTTTCTGGGTTGGAATGACCTGTCATGGCCTAAATAGAGTTCAGTTTGTGACAGAGTTCCTGTCCTCTCGTCAGGCCTGTCCGAGGCCTGCTTCGAGGCAGTAAATCTTGTTTCTTCACTCGAGGTGACCCCTACACAGGTAAGATGCTGACTGATCGCCTACAATCCAGTTTTTCCTCTAATAACAGAACTCCTCCATGAAGTTCATACATTGAAATCCAACGTCATCTGTTTTTGCTTATTTTATGTACAAACGAGCTATATGATGGTTTCACTTCAACCAGTCGAGTCTCACCAGCTCCGTTCTCAGCCAGTCCAGAGCGCTCTGTAGGTCCAGTTTGGTTCCCTCTCCTCCAGCTGAGCCCCSTCCTCTGAGGTGAGGAAATGGACTCTGAGGGTCCCCGCACAGATGTCCCTCATCCTCTTTGTTGTCTTGGAAGGTGGGGGTCCTGCAGGAGAAGTCCCGCAGCCTGGTTAAGACCACCTCCATCGTCGCTGAGCTCCTCGGTGTTTTTGTTTTCTGAGCAGGTTCTGCACCTTCGGCTGTGTCGTGTCGCAGCTGCACCCAGCTTTGTCTGATCTGTCTCTGATGAGGAACTCTCTCCGTCTCTCAGTCTCTCTGTCATATATGTAATTAACCCCCCCTCCATCCCCTCCCTRCCCTTGATGTCTCTCTCTCTCTCAAACTTTACTTTTAGACACCATCAGGAGTGTCGTCACCGGACGGGCGTCAGTGCTTTGTCCCGAGGCCTCAGCCTGGACTTGTTGACCTTTTTTTTTTTTCTATCAGACGCACACGCTCAGTAATGACCAGGAGGGAGACGGGWGGAGGCTGCTGGTTGCTGTGACCACAGCTCTTGAGAACACAAGAGCTCCAGTGGTCCCCCCARTTTTTTTTGTTTTGTTTCTGTGAGCCGGGTCTAAAGAACACTGAGGACAGCCGTGTGTAACTAACTGCTCTCATGCCAGCTTCTTCTGCCCGTGGCAACCTCACCTCTTCACAAGCTGCTGCACAAAACCAAAATAAACTCAAGAAAACTATTTTTAGAGTCCTTTAATGGAAAGAAAAGTCCCCTTTTTGTCAAAAAGAGTAGAGAAGCTGGCTTGTTYTGAATGCTTCTCTTAAAAAGAAGATTGCACAGAACTGACGTAAGAGTTTGAGCGTCACTGATGCCATTTTATTTGTAGTTTTTCCCACTTTTCTGATCCAAATCTCCAGATTACAGCAGGGAACCTGCAGCACGACTCAATGTCGCCACCTGGTGGTTATAGGAGATTTTACAATAAGCTGCTTTAAGACACATTGGTCACATGAGGGGCCTCTGCAGCCGGTTCTGCATCACTCACGGGTCGGGTTGTTGCTCCAGGGAGGAGGCTGGGTCTGGAGTTTGGGTCGGTGTGAAGTCAGAACCAAACAGAACCTCCCTGATCCAATAAACACAGCTTAAACTTCATTAAAGAATCAATTCAGTCTTTAAAAGAAAATTAAGGGTCTCTTTTTATCCTTTTTGTTTGCAGAGTTCAGATCAATGTCCCGGTTTGGTCCTCATCACCAGAC
>NW_013952956.1:64170-65049 GCF_001266775.1 Austrofundulus limnaeus
TAGCTAGAATTAGCAAAATGAATGGAAAGATGCTAAAAGCAACAAAAAAATTGAAAGGCTAGCAAAGATTAGCAGAGCTGTAGCTAAAAGTAGCAAAAAAGCTAACTAATAGCTAAATATAGCAAGCATTATCTAAACATAGCCAAACTACCTAACAGCTGCAAAACAGTAGCTAGAATTAGCAAAAGTATAGTTAAATGCTAAAAGCAAATAAATTCAAAAGCCTAGCTAAAATTAGGAGAACTATGCTATGGCTAAAAGTAGCCAAAAGCTAGATGATAGCTAAATATAGCAAAAGATAGCTTAATGTTTTATTCACAGAATGATTTACTTGTTGATTTTATTGTACTTTATAAAGATTTAGTTTTTATGAAGGAAATAAATTGCATAAACAAAAATGTATCTAGCTGAAAAACAGTAGCTAGAATTAGCAAAAGGAAAGCTTAATGTTAAAAGTTGCAGAACTGTGGCTATAAGTAGCAAAAAAATTTATCAACTAGCTAAAAGGTAAATGTTGCAAATAGCTAGCAAAAATATCAAAATGCAAGCTAAGAACTAAATGTAGCAGAACTGTAGCTGAAAGTAACAAAACATTATAAAAAGAAAAGCTAAATTTAAAAGCAGCTAAGTCCTAGCTAATAGCTAAATGTTGCAATTGTTAGATGTGACTAAAACCTAGCTAAAACCAAAAATGTACTATTTTACCTACAAATCATAGCTAAAAAGCTTAAAGTAGCCTAACAGTAGCTAAACGTAGCAGTGATGAATTCTAAGAAAAGTCAAGCTATGGTTTCTAGTTTAGTTTGATGAAGTTATAAAAATAAAAACACAGAGTTGACTTAAATTCTCGCCACGTTTAATAAATCTGGTCATAAGTTC
>NW_013952956.1:66881-68039 GCF_001266775.1 Austrofundulus limnaeus
TGGTAATCCTGGGGTCGTGATGATGGGGCCCTTGAATATTGTTGCCCAGGGTACAGCGAAGTGTTAATCCGGCCCTGATATCTATGGATTTGGAAGATAAGAAATTGTGTAATAGTCTCCATAATTGTTGTACTTCAACACACTCAAAAAACACGTTTGGTCGTTTCTTTATTACAGAGCCCACAATTTTCTACATCAAATTTAAATCTATTTTTTATAAATTCGTTTGAGGGATAAATATTGTTCAACATTTTAAAATGTACTTCCTGGATTTTGATGCCTCTGACCATAAATATGGCGCGGTATGAGGGCCAAAATTAAGACTATTGCGCAACCAGCGCTAGTAGTCTTAATTTTGGCCCTCATACCGCGCCATACACAAAGGCATTTAGAACGGCTATGATGCGAATTCAAATACATTTGATTATGCATATAGACAGCATTTCACAACAACTGAAGGTGACATAGTTACTTTATGTTGGTGTAGAACTGAACTATATACTTTTCCGGCATCAAGTTTTATTTCGAAAATACTGACCGGATGTGATGTCGTTTGACTTCCTGCGAGGCAACGACATGGCAAACGCCGGGCTAGCGTCCGTGGACGAGACGATGATGCGATATCCTGAATATTCCTCTAAAACAAATGTCAGGAGCGACGCAGAGATCGACAGGAGACTGGTTAGTGTCTGAATTAACTCGTGTGACCTTTGAGGGACCTGACGAACTGAATTAATGTTTTTAATGTCGGAAGTCTATGAGTCACCTCAGTGACCGCGAAACGCAGCATGTTGCATGAGAAACGCCGGCTAACCTAAACTATGCTAAATAAGATGTTATTTCGGTAGTGTCTTCACTCTTTTTGTAAATTATATATATATATTATTAATTATGGGTGCAACAATACATGCACCCGTATCGAACAGTGTTTTAGGTTCAGTACACACTTGTATGGAACAATACAGATTTTTAAAATTTACTTTATCAGCTTGTCTTCTGAAGAGGCTCTGTGTTGAAGGATCAGTGGATCTGTGTTCGACTACTCCACCTAGGCTGCATTTTTGAGCGCAGATCCACTGAGAAACTTGCTGTTTCAGCGACATTCGGTGTGTGTAAGTGTTAGTTAGTTAGTTAGTTAGTTAGTTAGTTAGTTAGTTA
>NW_013952956.1:73890-75563 GCF_001266775.1 Austrofundulus limnaeus
TTCATCAGCTGCAAGAGAAACTTCACTCTCCTTATCCTCGTTCTTGTCATCAGACTTTGCACAGAGGCTCTCACAGCATATTTAAGATTCACGGATTAAACAGAAGAAAAAAAAATCTCTCCAACATATTTTTTATTATTTTCATAAAAGGAAAAGTGCAAAATGCCTAACACATAACCACATCCTAACCTGCCAGACAGCACATGTACGACAGAGATGGGCAAAATAAATGAAAAATGAATGAAAATAGATAAACTAAATCAAAAAAGGATYAGTATCTTTCCAGTCCACTGTAGTAGCCAGTCAACAGCAACAAAGATGTGATCTTCGATAAGAATATGTCAGGGAGAAGGCCTATTCCATAACAAAAGCTGTCCACCCATCAACAACATTTTTTCAGATCTATAGCTATATAGTCTAGGGAGGGTGCCCAGATTTTAAGGAATAACCAATCCTTGCACATTATTACAGCCTGTTACCYTTTTTTGAGGGTCCAGGAGGATGGTAAAGATCTCCCTGTATCAAATGGTGATGGTGGGAGGAAGAACTTTGGTCCAGTTTAGTAGGATAGCCAGAGGAGTTTTTCAAGGAGTGTTTAATGTGATGCAGCGAGATGTAGATCCCTAGAAGAAAAGCCCAGGAGGATAACCTCAGCGTCTTTTTTTTTTTTTGGCTAACCATCTATTTGGTGGTGGTCAGGTGGTGCTGGTGCATGACAGCCCTGCCTCTCAGTGTACCCCAGGGCAGCTGTGGCTACAATGTAGCTTACCACCATCAGTGGGTGAATGTGTGAGTGAATAAAGTACTTACTGGTCAACTCCATAGGGACTTACTGTTTACTTTATGTTTTAAAAATCTCACTAACTACCTTTGCAATAACTGTCCAAAATCTGAAAAATAGTTTACACTCCCAAAAGTAATGGAAATATGTCCACCTTTCCAATTTTCATTTGATATTTAAAGGATAAATAAAATGATCGATTTTATTTAAAATAACTGGAGGAAAGTGAAGTCTAAGTATCTTGTACCGGTGTCCCGATAAAACTTTTCTCTCTTCCTGATTGTAGTCTTGACTATTGACCGATACCAATATTGACCTGATACGATATCAGAATGAATCCTACCTACAAGGGCTGTGCGGTATATGCGGTAGACGATAGAACCGATATAAAGTTGGTCTGCGGTAGAAATTTACTCTCTATCGTCCTGTCGTCATTACGTCATCGCACCTGTGTGAACAGGCCTGTGAGTGCAGAGACAACTGAGCAGCAGGAGTTCAAAATAAAACGAAGAAATATTAGCGTTTTAAAATGCGTAAAGAGAGAATAAATCCTCAAAATTTCCCCTCCAGCTGTAGAAAAGTTACATCGGGATCATTCCCCCCCGCCTCTCCCGCTGCACGTCGCACAGAGCGAAGATTTAACAACTGTAGTTTTTTCACACACAAGTAGTCGGAGAAAAAAACTTTTTTTTTTTGTGTTGTTACCCACAGAGATGATAAAATAGACGTGGACGTTCGTTCAGTCATAAATCCATCTTGCTAATGTAAAATCAGCTTCTGCTCTGATGATGAAGATGAGCGCGCAGCAGAGCAGCAGCTGATAAGTTCAGCAGGCAGAAGCTCATTGTTTGACAGGCAGATGTTAAAGTAAAAATGTTGCGTTTAATTAAGA
>NW_013952956.1:75758-76926 GCF_001266775.1 Austrofundulus limnaeus
ATTTTCTACCGCAATATATACTGTTACCGTGAAGGGATTAAATTTATACCGTGATATGAATTTGAGGTCATACCGTCCAGCCCTACTACCTATTTTAATTACTTAGTGTGGAATGTTAAAAAGTTTTGCTCAAGTCAAACAGCAAACACTAGTCAACAACTGTAGCTGATTTATTATTACCCAATGTCTTAATTGTTTTTCTTAAACATAAGAACATTCTACAAATAAATAAAGTAAATGAGAAAATAAGAGACACTGAAAAATTACCTAAAAAATCCTATAAAAACAAACTGTACTTTTAATGTGTAAAATAACAATTCAAGATCACTGAAGCTATATATTCTGGATCCAAGTGCTGCTGGATAGAAATCCTGGAATAGACTTCTGAAATGGTCTGCTTTATCTGAGATTTTAGCGACTTGATACCTGCAGGAAAATCAGGGTTATGTCCCTCCTCAGCCTCTCTGTTGCGTGTTAGACAGATCACAATATGAGCTAACAAAAATAAAACCCCTTTATGAGAAACCTTTTATATTTAGATTTGAAATAAAATGTTCTTTGTAAATGATATGTTGTTATTGTTAATTTATTTTCAACAATTGATTAATTTATTGCTTTAATGAACTTGTTTAATAACATGTCTCATAAAAATTTAGAGTATTCATTGCCAAAATAACTGAATGAAAATTATAAACTGTTTTGGAGGGAATTGATGTGACAAAGTGATGCCAAAATCTAGTTTAGTAACTCATTGTTTTTATTTTTTTATTTTTTTACAGGGGAGGACTCTAATTGCAGTAGGTCTTGGAGTAGCTGCTGCAGGATTTGCAGGTAATTTAATTCTCCGAGTAGAAATTTCATACAAAACCTGGCAAAAGTTATAGATTCACCACTCTTGGTAGATGTTCTTTCAATTGTTTCACTTTGTATGGCATAATAAATCACAGACGTGCCACACAAAAATATATTTTTAAATATTTTACAATTGTGGCATTAAGAAACTACAACTACATTATTAATTGTAGTAAGGCAGTTGTTTTTTTTTTATTTTTATTTCAGTGCTGGACAGTAATTGTATGTATGTATGTATGTATGTATGTATGTATGTATGTATGTGTGTGTGTGTGTGTGTGTGTGTGTGTGTGTGTGTGTGTGTGTGTGTGTGTGT
>NW_013952956.1:77869-78965 GCF_001266775.1 Austrofundulus limnaeus
TATATACACATAGCAACAGAAAATGTTTCAATAACAGTGAAATGACTTTTAAAGATATTTGATCGATATACATTACATCAGTTCTCAGTGCTACCACTGTTTTACACTATGCTAACAATGGTATCTACAGCATAGTGGATACCTGCATCAAAATGAGCTCAACAGCAGTGAATGAATAGCATTCATGTTTAAAACAAGGAAGAAGAAATAGTTAAGATAGAAACGACTACGATAATTCAGTAGTGTGGAGGTAGTTTGGGTATTGATGATCTGATAAACTTCAGCTCACAGTCTGCTGTAACTTGTGCCGGAGAGTCTGACGCGGACTCGCAGTGGAAACGCATCAAATATTTTGTTACAAAGAGATTTTTTTTGTTATGTTTGATCCTCAGGTCGTTATGCGTTCCAGCTGTGGAAGCCCTTCGGACAAGTTATTTCTGAAACGGTCAAAAAGATGCCCACATCAGTGAGTTACTAACCGTCACCACATTTACTGTGATGTTTGAGTTTGAACCATTTAAACTAAAGATTTGTTTTGTTAAAGACAATCAATATATTCAATTCAATTCAGTTTCAATTCAATATAGCACCAAGTCACAACAAATTTTGTCTCAGGGTACTGTACACACAAAAAAACAACAAAGAAGCCAGCAGATTGGGTTGAATCCTCACTTCGTCACAGTCTCTCATCCTGAGCAGCACGTTGGCAAYAGAGGAAAAACTGCCCCTTAACAGGAAGAAACCTCCAGCAGAACCAGAACAACAGAAGAGGTGTATTTTAAGACTTTTAGCTGAAATAGCAGAAAAAATAACTACAATTAGCATAAAAATAAACCAAATGTAGCAGCAACACATTTTGTAATAACGTTATTAGATTTTGCGGCAATTATTACAAAATGTGGTGGTGTAATAAGCTGGTGCATTATGTAATAAACAATCAAAAATCTGTATTTATGTTCATCCTAATCAATATACTTATAATAACTGTCATGTTGCAAATACTACATAATTAAATCTTTAACTTCTCATTATTTATTTGCATTTTCAGATTTACTGTCCTGATCCCTGTTACAGAAATTATTCCACTTTGTAGACA
>NW_013952956.1:79151-81733 GCF_001266775.1 Austrofundulus limnaeus
CAGGCGGACTGTCGGCTGTAACAGTATCAGAAGTAAATGAGGGTAGAAGAAGTTGTTTCTAGCAACAGAGTGGGTTGAAAGGGGATATTTGATTTTAATAACTGTTAACTTCCTACAGCCTCTGCCATGTAGAATAAATTAGAAACTAAGTTTTTGAAAGATTCCATAAAACATGAAAAAAAATCTGTGAGATTGCTCTATACATACCTGCAAAATGACATAAAATCTGTGTAAATTATGGACAATCCTTACAACTTGACATGGTTGTATTGAAACATGAATTGTAGGTGAGGCTGCACCTTACATTTTTGACAGGACAACTAAATGAAGAGACGTACCTTCGCTCTAAAACTAGTCTTCACAGAAGCGCCCCCTGCTGTTCAGTTTTCATATTGACCCTGTGTTGCATCCTTACGGTTTCAAGTTCGTGATTTTGTCCTCGAACTAGTGGAAACTCTTGCACTGCTCTGCATAAGACAACTTTGTTTATATAGTTTAATGTGTTCCTTCTTTAATTACAAGAGGTTGACTAATATTACACATTATTTAAGTCCAGGAAATTGGAATTCTGTTTGCATTAAGCTGTTGGATCATTTGCTTCTTCCATTTAATACCAACAGAAACTTTATCCTTTTTGCTTTTTAAAGCATAGATTTTAATTTTTCTGAAAGCCAGTGTGTTGGAAAAAAACGTTTTACATGTTTTGATCATCCTGCATTGAACAACATTTAGAATAATACACAAGAATTAGACTGAAAATGCAAATAAAAGATGAGAAGTTCGGTGTTTATTAACCAAAGTTATAAAGATTTAAATATGTAGTATTTGCAGCATGACAGTTATTACAAAAATATTGATTAGGATGAACAGAAATGCTGATTTTTGATTGTTTATTACATAAAGCACCAGATTATTACACCACCACATTCGGTAACAATTGCCGCAAAATGTAATAACGTTGCTACATAATGCGGCTGCGAATATTACAAAATGCGTTGAAGACTTTTATTACAATTTGTGTCAATTATTACATAAAGCAGTTTTAGCGCGAATTTATTACATTTTGAAGCTTGATTTTATTACATTATTACATAATGCGTTGTTATTACAAAATGAGGTCTTACAAAGAGTCATCCAAGTTTTTATGTCTGTAAGACATGCTTGTAGTTTAAGTAACTGATTAGTTTTATCAGGTTTCATGGATAAATATAACTGAGTATCATCAGCATAACAATGGAAATTTATCCCATGCTGTTCAATAACTTTACCTAATGGAAGCATTTATAAAGTAAAGAGGATTGGTCCAAGCACTGAAACCTGAAGAACTCCATGACTATAACTATGGTGTAAGCTGAAGATTCATTATTAACATTAACAAACTGGGATCTATCAGTTAAATAAGACTCAAACCATTTTAGAGCTGTTCCTGTAATCCTAATATCAAGTTCAAGTCTACGTAATAAAATATTGTGATCAATTATATCAAATGCAGCACTGAGATCTAACAGGACAAGAATGGACACAAGCCCACTGTCTGAGACCATGAAAATATCATTAGTAACTTTCCCCAGTGCTGTCTCTGTAAAGGTTTAATTACAGCAACCGTAAAGCTCTGTGGCACATAACCATTCATTAGAGACTAATTAAGTACATCTAAAATATAGATATTAATTAAGGGAAATGCTTCTTTGAACAGTCTGGTTGGGATGGGATCTAGCAGACATGTTGATGGTTTGGATGAAGCTATTATTTTAGATAATTCTGACAGCTCAACAGGATAAATATGTTATATATATTCCCCCACTCTAAAGAAGTGTTCTATCTTTTAAACACATAATGTATCTTACTGTAAAATAAATTAATTATTCAGATAAAAAAAATTATATTTCATGTATCAGTTTAGAGATCTCTGGAGATTTTTACATTTGCTTTCTGTCTTTTTACAATTTCAAAATTTCCTTTTTCATTCATCAGTGCTTTATTCRTGAAAAATAAATGTGAAAAGTATATTTTACATGGTCAAATGTCTTTAGATTCCTACAGCTGCTCAGGTGATCAATAATCAAATCTCTAACACGTTTCTGTCTTGTCAGACTTTCTCGTCTTATTACAAAGGAGGGTTTGAGCAGAAGATGTCCAGGAGAGAAGCCAGCCTCATTCTCGGAGTCAGGTAATATCCAGTGTCTTTGTTAGCAGAGCTGCTGTTTATTTTGTGTGTGGGTGTGTATTTGTTTTTGTTAACTACTTAGGACCATTTCCGGTATATGCACCTACCTTGTCAAGACCAGTAGTCCTAATGGGGACCAAAGACCGGTCCTAATATGGTGGAACTCCATTTTTGGGTTGTGGGGTTTAGGACCAAGGTGTGAATTGAGTTTACCGTAGGTTAGTTTTAGGGTCAGGTAGAGGTTAGCCTTCTGGTTTGTGGTCAGGGTTAGGCTGTAGAAATTACTGAAAATGAATGGAAGTCAATGAACGGTCCTAATAAGGATAAAAATACAAACCTGTGTGTGTGTGTGTGTGTGTGTGTGTGTGTGAGTGTGAGTGTGTGTGTGTGTGTGTGTGTGTGAGTGTGAGTGTGA
>NW_013952956.1:81749-89509 GCF_001266775.1 Austrofundulus limnaeus
TGTGTGTGTGTGTGTGTGTGTGTGTGTGTGTGTGTGTGTGTGTGTGTAAGACTAAAGAAAGATTTTTGTTTGTGTCATTTTCAGCCCAACCGCCACAAAAGTTAAAGTACGTGAGGCACATCGGAGGATCGTGGTCCTGAATCATCCAGATAAAGGTTGGTCTACATCAGGGGTGTCCAGTCCTAGTCCTGGAAAGTCTATGCTGCATATTTTAGAGCAGGGGTGTCAAACTCATTTTCACTGAGGGCCACATGAGTTATGGTGGCCCTCGAAGGGCCAGCTGTAGTTTGATGTTTCATGTTTAACTTTGACTAAACAGWGTTTTAACATGTCCTCTTTCAAACACTGATAAGAACTAACTGTAAYGACTGACTAAATCTGAAATAAATACAGAAATGTTATTAAAAGTAAAACTAATAAAGTATTACTTACTGAGTTTCTAGTGAGTAGCTGCCATCTTGAATTCTGAACTYTCCCACTTTCTGACAGGGGATTCTCAWGAATGATCAACATGCATTATGATAGATTTAGTTTATGGTTGATGCTGACTTTAAAGCAGCTCATTTTCAGACATTAATACTGAGCTATCCAACTAAATTACTCATTTGAAGGAAACTGAAGCTACATGTCGCCCAGGACAATTAAAAACTGAATAAACATTTCCTGTGTTGTATGAAATTCAGTTCCCCTGTGAAAATCTGTTTCCCCTGTGTTGGAAGCGCCTCCCTCATAGGATTGGTCTGACGTTATGCCTGGACCAGTGAATGGGCCTCATGCAAGAACCGTTCGTACGCACAGATTTGTTCTTAAGTTATGCGTACGAGTGACTTAGGAAAATTTGTGGCATTCACCAATGTTTTCATATTCTAAGATTTTTAGGGGGGTACGGTGCACAGCTTCTGAATAAATGAAAATGATTTAACACAGTTGTTTATACTTTTAGCAGCTCTTTTTATTCCACAGCTGACCTGCTAAAAATGACAGATTTTCTTTTCTGGATCTCTGACAGACGGACTTAAATCTCTGAACTCGCAAAGTTTTTCTTTTTTTAGTTTTCGCTGTCATTTTCATGAATGGACACTTCCTTGTATCTGAGGCAGGAAACAAAGCCTTATATGGTGTTTTTGGGGTGGTAATTATGCTAATCTCCTCTCGCGTGCACGAGCAGCTGGATACGAACAGGTGAATTTACACAGCTCATTTACACACTTTTCCTGAAGATAGAAGAGTTTGTTGAATCTGACGTGACATGTTCGTACGAACCCTTTGTACGAACAAAAGTAAGAGAAATTTAGGATAAGAATACGAACATGTTCTTGCATGAGGCCCATTCTCTCTAAGGTTAACCACTAGGGGGAACAGATTTTCACAGGGGAACTGAAATTCATACAACACCTGCTCTGGTCTTCTCCAGAGTCATCTGAGATCTATCCTGTCAAGCACCTTTAGATTGTGGTGTAACAGGAGAGAAACATCATGAATGTACAGCTAATCTGCAGTAACTGTGTGATTTTATCACAGGAATGTTTTCAACACCTTGTTGAATCTAAGTCACAAAGATTTTAAAGTTTTAAGCAAAGGGAAGTGGAACCCAGTATTATGTGGACCTAATAAAGGGGCCATTAAGTGCTCATTTCATGTTTTACAATAATTAAAATTCATATGAATCTAAACATATGTATCCTTTAAATCAGGGCTGTTCAACTAAACTGCTCCGGGGGCCACAGTTACTGCTGGTCAACAGCTCAGGGGCCGAACATCCAACAATTAAAGTTATTATGTAAATAAACCAAGTATTACAAAGATATGTTACCTTTGAATTAGTTTATTTTGCTGCATTTAATCACGAATACAACATACAGAACCCAATAAAAGTAATGATAATTAAACATTATCAAAAACAAAAAGAACACATTATTTGACACCAATAATATTTTGACATCTCTGACTTGCCAAATTTTTAAACTAATTTTATTTTTACTTTCATCATTTTATCTTCAACTGCTTGTAGTTTTAACTGGCTTGGATGTTCATAGAAATGGTTTTTACCAGCTTCTAGCCAAGAGTCTGACCTTTCTGTAGACACCAAACATGTCTATGTTTAACTAAAAGAACTTAGAGTAATTAAAGTAGAAAACCCGGGGTTTGGGCTTAAGAGGTGAATGAACCAATTGGCTGGCTGGATGTGGCCCACAGGCCGCCAATTGAATAGCCCTGCTTTAAATGATAAAGAAAGAAAAATGGGTAAGGGTTAGTAAGTTGCTTAAACTGGCACRAAAACAAAAAGGTGAGATTTCTACAGACTTCGTTTCATATTTCCTGGTTAAACAGGCCTGACTTTATGACCTTCCGTAGTTGAAACTAAATTAAGTCCAGGTTAAATATTTTTTGTTTGGACTTCCTGTATTTGTGTACAGTGGTTCAGTGGTGTGAAAATTATATTAAAAAAAAAACTTGCTGCCAAAGTTTGTGGGCAGTTTTTACAGAATGAAACTAATACCTACTTGTGTGTTCAGGTGGCTCACCGTATCTCACTGCCAAGATTAATGAGGCTAAAGATCTTTTGGACAAGGAGACCCGCCGATGACCTGCAGTGTCATCCAACACTTCATGGACTTTAACCCCATCAGCTCTGTAGCACAATTACATCAGCAACACACCAAGACTTTCACACAGACTACAGGAAGATGAGCTTKTGCTGATATCATCACAGCCATCTGCGTACATACAGGAGATGATACTGTTCATTTATAAACGTTATTAAAGTGAAGACATTAGAGATGTGAAGTCACCCTCCAGTGGTAGCTGCTCAGAATGCTGCTGAGCTTCATGTAAAGTGTTGTGGTTTATCAATGTGTTCAGTACTGATTAAGAAGTGATAGAGTCAATGTTTCCATGTTTGATGACTAGTTGTGGATGCAACAATAAATTATAATAAACTTGACTGGTAACATAACGGTTTGAGCCACTGACTGGTTGTGTGAGTAGTTTTAAGCTTCCACCTTTAAAGTCTTATAGTATAAATACTTTTTGTGTGACTGATGTGTATATATTTATGAGGCCATCAGACGTGTCTTGAAGCAGGGATTTGGCCTTTCCATCACTGGTGCACATGGCTGACCACACAGGACATTTGGAGGCTGTGGAAATTTACCAAATGTGTTTGAGCAATCGCTGGAAAACAAAAAAAAAAATCCAAAAGTGGAGTGACTTTTTTTTATTAAGCGGACAGGAAATCTGCTTCGATGGTTGTGTGTGACACAATACAGATTCATCGTGTCTGACGTCTGGGTCAAGACATCGAAGGGGGAGTGTTGGAGCAAAGTTGTTTTTTTATAACCTTTATTTAACCAGGAAGTCCCACTCCCGTTGACATTAAAATCCTATTTTCCAAGAGAGACCTGGACCTGTTTGGGTCTACTCATAATGACAGATCAACTTCCTTTGCCACCACTGCTGTAGCGGCCATCTAGACTCAAGTTATTCTGGTATAGAAGTACATCTAACAGCTACTTTGTGAGTTTCATTTGTYCAGTGGTTCTTGAGCAGTTTTGCCAACAAGAGTGATACACAGTCACAGGCAAAACCATTACAGCCATCAKCAGCAGCAAAGATTACTATTTGTAGTAATCCTGGTGATAACCTGATACAGATAACACACCAATTCAYAAGAGTTTACAGGAGACATTGCACACAGTGAAGGCGAGGCTGTGCCTCTGTTGTCGACACCAAATCACACAGAAATGGTGTCACTGGGCCAATAATCCCATTGCTCGATGGAACAGTGGGGCTGACAGTCACAGAGGACTTGATTCACCACCAGAACGTGAGCTGGAATTTGTTTTCAGGGTTTAATCTCTAAGACAGGGGTGGGCAATCCTGGTTCTCCAGGGCCACAGTCCTGCATGTTTACTTATTTGTCTGCTCCAAAACACTTGATTCAGCCATTGAATTACCTCTTTCAAGTTCTTCAGAACACTGATAATCACCCATTGAATGAAATCAGGTGTGTTGGAGCAGAGAAACTAGTAAAAACAAATGCATCTGCTCTAAGATCTGTCATGTTTTGTGAAGTAAACAGGGGCACCACGAGTAGTAATCCTGGTAATAATTAGTACTAACAGGTATGTACTCTCCAGTGAGGTAAGAGGTGTGTTTAATAATGAGCTCATTTCAATACCTCTTCCTTCAATTCTCTGACGTATTCACTAAATTTAGCCTGATTTGGTAGTTATTTCCCCAACATTCACACACTTACACCACTGCAGAAGTTGAAGAAACAAAAAGTGGTTTTGGTTTATATGTATGAAGACAAACAAAAAAAAACTTAAATCCTCTACACAATGATTTGTTCAAATGAAATAAATTTATAACACTGATTAGTCATTTAAACAATCCACTCCAGGTTCACAGCTCTGCTAAAAACATCCTTTCATAAAATTAAGTTAATATATTATATACAGTGTTTCACGAGATCTCTTTACATCCAGACAGAGTCGATACAGTGTAGCCTGATGACATCGCCATGTTCATGTCTACAAAGCGCAGTTAAAACTGAGAGTAGGCACTTCTGTTTTCACGTTTGAAAGTTTCCTTATTTTGTTCAGCCAAGCCTTTAGAGAGATACACAGCAAAATGTTAACTCTTATTTTAGGAACAGCAAATGAAAACAAACACACAACCCATTGAAGATCACCATGACAAGTTTTAAGACGATACGAATGGACAGAAAATGGGCAGAAAAGATCCTACAAGGCGAGCCTCATATTCACAACTTTTCTACCCGTTTATCAAACGAAACATTAGATCCCAGTTTTCAAAGTTCTTTTTTTTCTTCATGCAGAGATGGATAAACTACAACCTTGCTTTGCTTCAAAATAACTGCATCACTCACTTCAGCCACTCACCAGTTGGACTGAAACATCTATAGTGGRTTGCAAAAGTATTCATCCCTTATTATATTTGTTGCCTTCCAACTTGGAATTTAATTGGGCTTCTAAATAGATCAAAAGCAGTAATTCCACAAAAAAATATCAGTTTATAAGGTAAGGTAAGATTCTTGAAATACTTGATTTGACTCAGTTTTTTTCTTATTTCAAGAATCTTACCAAGTAAAATTTTTTTACTCCATTGGCAGAAATATTTGACTAAATTTGAGTCAAATTTTCAGGCTAGCAAGACAAATAATCTTACACATTCTAAAAACAAGATTATTATTCTTACACAATCAGTTCTTGTTTAGTAAATCAGTCTCAAAACAAGATCAAAAAGACTTTTTGGCTGATTATAAGATTTTAAAACTTGGTAAGATGGACAGTTTTTGCAGTGTTTACCTTATTTGCATTAAAATAGCAACCATAAATCTTCAGAAGTCATATAATTAGTTAAATAGGAGCCACCTGTGATTGATCTATGTCAGATAATTTCAGTTTTTATACACCAGTTCACATCACCAACCAAGAGACATCATGAAGACCAAGAAACTCTCCACACAGGTCAGAGACTAAGTAACAGGTTGGGGTAAATAAGCCAGAATCCTGAGCATCCCACAGAGCTCCAATAAATCTATTATTAGAAAATGAGAGGATGTTGCAATCACTGCACAACTACTCGACCAGCAAAACTCAAAGATCAGGTGAGAAGGGCATTAATCAGAAAAACATCCAGGAGGCCAAAGATTGTTGAAGCTGGAGAAGAAGCTACTGGTCTTCATGGAAGAGAGGAAGAAAAAAAAAGACATTGATTAAAGAAATGAACGTTGGACACGATTGAGACTTTTCCATCAGCAGGGTCTGTGAAACTTATCAAAGTTAAAGAAAAACAATGGATGGAGCAAGATAAAATAATCCTTGAGAGAAACTTGTTGTGAGTCTTCGGAGATTTGAGACTAGAAACAAGACTGAGCAGAGCCCTCAACACATCTCTGAAGAAACACTCCACTGGTTTAAGAACCAGTTAAAGCTCCTGGAATGATCCAGTCAAAGCCCAGACCTCAGCCCAACTGATAATCTAAGAGATCCACTTATAGGAGCTGAAGACGTTTGTTCATGAAGAATACATGATGAGAAGCTCCAGGAGACGGACCTGAAGAGACTTGATGTTGGAACTGTTGCAGTCATCATCTTGTCGGATCCAAGATGTTGGGTTTTGGGGGCTGAAAACATAACGCACCATTTTTTTTAACTTTATATTTTTAGCATTATTTTAAACAATTTATTTCCCCACATTTCACCTAATTAATATTCATTGTTTTTTGTTGAAAATTTACTTTTGTTCAAATAAAAACATCCTAATAAATTTCAGGTTGTAAGGAAAAAGAATAAACAGAAAAATGACCAAGAGGGATGAATATTTTTGGACTACAGGACAGTGAGAGATGCTGGAACATCACAACCAGAAGACAAAGTCCACTAGATTAAATCTAACTGTGCCACAGATTTTTTTTCTTCTTTCCGGAAAGATGAGTATTACAGAGAAAGTTAACAAATAATTTCAGGGGTGCAATATGTGTCATTATTCACAGCAGGCAAGGCAAAGCAAGTGAGAGCTGGCTGGGCAAAAAAAAAGGACAAAAATCTGTCTTTCTTCTGACATTTTAATCCTTTGTGCACTCACCACTAAGTGTTCAGAGTAGGGAGGAGATGTCTGTGCCTTTTTATGCAACAGGGCTCTGACTAAAATGATGTAAGGCTGAGAGGAACAAAAATGTCACAATTAGTGCTAAATACTACAACAGATTTGCCACTGTTTTCCACATTCTTTATTTCCCCTCCAACAATCTCAGTTTTTGCTTGTAATTTCTAAATGCAGAATGCAAGTCTCTGACCTCCAGTTCCACTTGCTGACAAGGATCCTTTAGGTTTCTGTTTTTGCTTGGACAGGAGCATAGATGTAGCAGACAGGGGTGAGTGGATCAGGATCACCCCAGTACATTGTTTGCAGAGGAGAAAAAAAAGATGATTGAGGGCAGTGTCATTGGGGGACATGAGTGGATGCTGCAGAGGTCTAGTTGCCCCCGCAGCAGGCTCGGGTGGAGTGAGCGTCTGGGTCCTGGAGGTTGACGCCACGATGTCGCGCTGCGTGTGTTGGGTTCTGGGTGTCTGTTTTTGGCATCTTTTTCGCTGCAACATAAAAACATCTTTAAGTAATAATTAAAAATAAATAAACTTAACCCTTTCTTTTATGTAGATCCAATAATAAACTACCATATTTATTCGTTTATAATATGATCTCATGTATAATACGACCCCCCCTTTTTTGAGCTTAAAAAGCATAAAAAATTTAATCCTCAAACTACTTCCAATTTCATACAGACTTCAAGATTTTTCAGTCTTTGCAGTCTTTATACATATCAGTAAAATGATCGTTGGACTGTTCATTTTATTTTAACAACATATGTACTAAAAGGTATTTTGACAACAAATATATATCAGCTGTAGCAGCATCATATGAATTCTGGCATTTTACACATAGTCCACCAGGAGGCGCCAACATGTCGGAGACTTCACATGAGATTTGGGCCATCTTGTGGGGGAAAAGCAGATTACTTCCCACTCGCGAGCGCCACCTCTGGTGGGGAAATGTTTTTTCAGGGACACAAACTTTTTCAGAACACCGGTAGACGGCAGCCATTACAGACAAACGTGTTCCTTTTCCGTCATTTCACTCAGTACAACACACAGTTGTATATGGGACACGCGCACCCTCGTGTGCCTGCCTGAAGCCACCTCTAATCATGTCTTTAAACCGGTGACGTGGTG
>NW_013952956.1:96722-98390 GCF_001266775.1 Austrofundulus limnaeus
AATGTTGTCCCTTCCCCATCCAGTGGAGGGCAGCAGCGACACGTCTCCAACTGTAACCCAACACCTTGTTGGCCCCGCATCACAAAAGGCTCGGTGAAGGGCGGTATCTAACTGAGTAATGACGCTGGTGACTCCGAACTTGTAGGGTGAAGGCGGAGCCTGTCACCCGACATTCAACATCACCACGTCACCGGTCTAAAGACGTGATTAGAGGTGGCTTCAGCCGGGCGCGTGTGTCCCATATATAACTGTGTGTTGTACTTCGTTCCATTTCTTCAAGGAACCGTGGTTATATTCATAACCTTACGTTTGTTGTTGTTCCAGGAGCGGCTCGGTCACACGTTAATGTCATTAGTTCGTTGTCATTACTAAGCTGCAGGACTGCTTTTTCCCCCTTTTTCCACATCATGTCACCTGCCTGGATCTGTTATTATCTAACTCTGAAGCACGGAGGACTGTCATAGGTAAGCTCGTTTCAACTGCTTTTTACGACGCGGTCTCATTTCCAGACTCAGGCATTTTGTGAATGAAGCCAATATTCAGTTAAAATACATAAGTAAAAATATTTATCCAAGTATAATAGTACCCCCCCAACTTTATGGATGATTTTATGGATTTAATTTTGCATATTATACTTGAATAAATACAATTTAGAACCTGGACCCATTTCTACGTTCATGATGAAACCCAAAAACCACAGTGACACAAGTGTCATCGTGGGTCCTCATGAGTYTAAATAAAACTGTGAATTTGTTTTTCAAACAGCAAAGAAAAATCTTACCAATAGCCAAGAAGAGCTCGTTCACATTCATGGCGGTCTTGGCAGATGTTTCCATGAAGAGCAAACCAGTGTCCTCAGCATACGACTGGGCTTCCTTCACCACACAGGAAATATATTCATGAATCAAAATRCTACAAATACAGAGTGAAAGCAGTTTTCCTTTTGCTGTAGATGGAAAACATTTGGGTTTGACCTTAGAAGATTTATACGTGAGAGAGCAACTTTTATTCCCATGTGTTTACGTCTGGACACAACTTAGAAAATAACATTAATTCAACACCAAATCTTTTGGTGAAAGAAAGTATTGGARCATAAAACTGAAAGATGTTTTTGTTGCCCAGGTTTGTCCTTTTACCGAATTTATGAACATCTTTCGGTTTCAGATTTAGTCTGTGCAGACTGTATTTATAGTTTAAAAGCAATGTAAATAACATGAAAAYCAGAGGTCTGTTTATGGGAGAAAAACGAGCAATTGTMAAACTGAGAGAAGAAGAAAAATCAGTCAGAGCCATAAACAAACAWTGGCCTTTACCAGTCCAACTATCTGGTATGTCCTAAAGAAGAAACAAACCACTGGTGGACTCAGTGAGATGTCAAAAGGAAGTCAGAGGAAACCATTAAAGGGATCCCCAATTAGTTGTAACATTAGACTTTATTTAATAAACATATATTTTAACTGTAAAATAAAGACCGCAAAAGTACTGCAGGCTGTTTAGTTTTTATAATTTTTAAACTAAAGATTTAAAAATATACTATATGGATGGAGCCATTTTATTTACACACAAAGCATTCTGGGTAAATGTCAACGTGGATATGTCCTTGGTGCAAGGCTGCTAGTGAGCTATATCCACCCTGAAGGTTAATCTTGGACAATATCTGACGATCAA
>NW_013952956.1:101407-103056 GCF_001266775.1 Austrofundulus limnaeus
CCATGACTCCCGCAGGCTCTCGGGTGAAAGTGAAACCTAGCTGTCAACAAATGAATAAGTTCCAGGTGGGGTGTGTAAGGTCACAGTTTAGGCAATGAGGAGTGTGTTACCTCATACTCTACCAGTCTCTTCTCTGCCAGGTCAGCCTTGTTTCCAGACAGGGCAATAACAATGTTAGGACTGGCCTGTCTCTGGAGCTCCTTCACCCAGGCCTTGGCTCTTTCAAATGTTTCCTGCACAAACACCRTGTTTACTACATACAGTACATGAACACTACATTAATGTAAGGATAGCTTACGATGCTAGCTTTAATACCAAACAGGCTAAATTTTGTTTTCATCAACATTAATAAACTGATAATGTCATTTGGTAAACTGATTTAGTTCAGCTAAATCATCTCTGACAGTTTGGCATCAGTCTCAGTCTAGGAACATGTGTGTCCATGAAGCAGTGATTTACTGTGTTGTTAAGGTACCGGCTTAGTGATGTCAAAGACAACAATAGCAGCCTGCGCTCCACGATAATACATGGGAGCCAGGCTGTGGTACCGCTCCTGTCCCGCAGTGTCCCAGATCTCAAACTTCACCGTGGTATCATCTAAACACACCGACTGAGCCAAGAACGCAGCTGCGAGTGGAAGAGAGCAACAGGTCAGCAGATRTCTCCTTACTGTTCCACCATTTCCCTGATCAGCATCGGATGGCCTCACCTCCTATGGTCGTCTCCTGGAACTCATCGAACTGTCCTTTGACGAAGCGCAGGACCAAGCTGGACTTGCCCACAGCCATGTCCCCCAGCAGCACCAGCTTGAACTGGCAGATCTTGGTCTGTGGTAGCGTGCCGTTGGAGCGGCCGCTGCTCCCTCTGGAGCTCATAGCGACCTGCACAGGTGACGGCCGGGGAACTGGGCCTCCTCCCTCAGGTGGGGGGCTGACAGTGACTCAGGAGGTCTCCCAAACAGATGAGCTGTGCTAAGAGTGTCTTGACTTTAGTTCTCTCCTGGTTTTTCTTTGAAAGAAAACAAAAAGTTTAGTTTTTTGTGCTGTCTAGAGGAAATAAATAAGAAAAAATGGTGCGCACAACTCCAGTTTTCTTACAAAAAAGGGGAAAGAGTAAATTGGTGCCCGGTTCTGAAGAATCATAAAAATGGCATAACCAACACTCAAAAAATATTGAAACATGATATTTTTTGGAGTGCTGTCTACAGTAAAAGCAACATAAGGTTTTCTGGTGAATTTACAGTTAGGTCCATATATATTTGAAGAGAGACATTTTTTTAAATTTTGGTTCTAGACATTACCACAATGAATTTTAAACAAAACAATTCAGATGCAGTTGAAGTTCAGACTTTCAAATTTAATTCAGTGGGTTGAACAAAATGATTGCATAAAAATGTGAGGAACTAAAGAATCTTTTAAACACAATCCCTTCATTTCAGAGGCTCAAAAGTAATTGGACAGATTAAATAATTGTAAATAAAATGTTCATTTCTAGTACTTGGTTGAAAAGCCTTTGTTGTCAATGACTGGCTGAAGTCTTGACCTCCTGGACATCACCAGACACTGTGTTTCCTCCCTTTTAGTGCTCTGCCAGTTCTTCACTGCAGAGGTTAGTTTGTGGGCCTTTCTGTCTGAAGTTTAGTCTTTAAC
>NW_013952956.1:103675-107035 GCF_001266775.1 Austrofundulus limnaeus
GCTGATGAAGACAGACATCTAGTGGTCAACTGGAGCAACTACATGGAAAACTTTAAAATCCAAGCTCTTATTTTGAAGGGAAGATAGTTTCCTTATCCATGCTTTTGTTTCCCGTCACAAAACAAATCTGTCATGTACCCAAAATGCATCGCTTCAGTTTTCCAATAAACAGTTTTAAAATTATTTTATTGATGTTTTTTAAAGAAAAATCTACAACAAACAAAAGAAAAAAACAAAGAAGCAGCAGAACTAGCAATCCTCAAAAACTTTTTAATTTTTACATCAGGAGCTAAAGGTCTGTTTCAGGAAATCACATCCCCAGCAATCGGCAGTTGTAGAATTAAGTTGTAAAAGAGTTCATACACAGCTAGTTGGCAGTGTTGTGCATATATTGTACCTGAATTGTTGCCAGCTAGTAAGTGGCAAATTGAATTTACGCTTTAAAATTAGCTTCCGCTAGTTTTTCTATGGCATAAGCGCTTTTGAAGTTGCGAAGCTAAATTTTGGATTAGCGCTGCCCATTGGGCTGCTTCTGTCCTGTGTCACATCATCAATAAACACTAGTGACCCAGTGCCACTGGCAGCCATGCATGGCCAAGCCATCACACTGCTCTGCTGTGTTTTACAGATGATGTGGTGTTTTGGATCATGAGCTGTACCACGCCTTCACCAGACTTTTCTCTTTCCATCATTCTGGTAGAGGTTGATCTTGGTTTCGTCTGTCCAAAGAATATTCTTCCAGAACTCTGCTGCTTTTTTATATCTTTTTTAGCAAAGTCCAGTCTAGCCTTTTTATTCTTGAGTCTTATGAGTGGCTTGCAGCGTGCAGTGAATCCTCTGTATTTACTTTCATGCCGTCTTGTCTTTATGGTAGATTTGGATGTTGATACTTCTACCTCCTGGAGAGTGTTGTTCACTTGGTTGGTTGTTGTGAAGGGGATGCTCTTAACCGTGATGATTATTCTGCCATCATCCACCACTGTTGTCTTCTGTGGGCGCCCATGTCTTTTTGCATTGATGAGTTCACCAGTGCTTTCTTTCTTTCTCAGGATGGACCAAACTGTAGATTATGCCACTCCTAATTTTGTAGAAATTTCTCAGATGGTTTTTTCCTGTTTTTGCAGCTTGAGGATGTCTTGTTTCACCTGCATGGAGAGCTCCTTTGACCGCATGTTTACTTCACAGCAAAACCTTCCAAATGCAAGCACCACACCTCAAATCAAGTCCAGGCCTTTTATCTGCTCAATTGAGAATGTCATAACGAAGGGATTGTCCACACCTGTCCATGAAATAGCCTTGGAGTCAATTGTCCAATTACCTTTAAAATTATCCTTTCAAAACAGGGTGGCACATTTTAAGGAGCTGAAACTCCTAAACCCTTCATCCAGTTTTAATGTGGATACCCTCAAATGAAAGCTGAATGTCTGGACTTTATGTCCATGTACATTATATAACTATAACTTGAATATGTTTCAGTAAACAGGTAAAAAGACAAAATTTGTGTCAGTGTCCAAATATATTTAGACCCCCTGAGGGCCCGAGGTTCACAAACATCCAATAATAACTTTCAGCCTTATTCTTTGAACTCAGAGATTTCTGCAGATTCTTTGAAYATTTTGAAGATATTATGAACTGTAGATGTTGGGATATTCTTCCCAGTTTTCTGTTGAGAAATATTATTCTGAAATTGATTATTTTCACAGTTTTTCAGTCTAGTAGTGAACCCTTGCCCATATTTACTTCTAAGTGATTCAACATCTCTGAAATGCTCTTTGTACACACTGTCAACTTACTAATCTGTTGCAAGTTTATTACAATTTGTTGCAAATTTTATTGCATAAGGTTAAGATGTGTTAGTGTTATTACATTTAAATTACCTTATTTAATTTTTAAAAACAGTTCAATTTCTTGGTTTAAACATCAGATTTGCTCACTGAGTTCTATTGTGAATAAAATAGTTAATGGGATTTGCAAATTATTGCATTCTGGTTTAATTACATATGACATTTTTTTTAACATCATAGCTTTTTTAAATTGGGGTGGGTTTGTAAAGACTAATTGGAAGCAAGTTTTATTTTAATTTTTTTTTATTTTAAATAAAATGTGGTTGGACATGTTAAGCTGTACTGACTCAGTAACTTTTGGCTGTTTCCATTCATGTACGCTGGCCTGCTCCTGGAATGTGGAGAAATGTCTAAACATGCCGGTGAAAACTGCAGAAGAAAATATGTAAATAGTTTGTTAAATCTAGTTACCTTCAATGGTAAACTCTCACACAAAACCACACAGAATATCTCATTTCTTGATTTGTGTTCATATATTTCTTTGTCCTCTGTGTTAGGGTTGAAGAAATTTATAGTTATTGCAGCTCAGTACTGATGTTAGAAGCACAGCACTATAGTCTTAGGTTTTCCTTTTTATAATGTTGACAATGTTTAATCTATTATGTTTTGATTGATAATAGATTAGTTACATGTCCGAAATATCTATAACAACACATAATAAACCGTTATGAGAACATTAGATGAGAATTTTGTCTGAATGCCTGTGATTCAGCCGTAGGTCAGTAGGGGGCGAACGCAGGCACCGAAGAACGTATAAATTGATGAACTTCCTGGTTTTTCACCAGTGTGGTTTCCTGTCAGCTCAAGTGGCAATAAACCTCACTCAGATCCAGAATTCTGGTGTTGGATGGTTTGATTCCTTCTACAAACCATTTTATTTAACAATGATGTTTTTAATATCGACGTCAGTTTATTGAACATGAATTTTCTTACAAGGTCACAGAAAATCTCCAATTCCAGAACATAATAAAACAAATTATTTGGTAATTATCAAGTTATAAATTAGGTCAAATACCTGAGAGTTTACATAACTAATGACATATTACTGCGTTGCGGCACAGACCATAGTTTGTAAACAACACATTCAGCAGCAGCATTTGTTTTCTGTATGACCTTCTCAGTCTTAGAGAAAAATATTGCACGTTATTTTTTCCAGTATTGCTTCAGTTCATTTCCAAACAGTTATTTCTGCTCTGCCCTTTAAGGTCCCACACCACAGCATTTCCATCAGGTTTAAATTTGGACTTTGCCTGGACCATTGCAACATCTGGATTTTTGTGCTTTGCAGTCATTGTGTTGTAGATTTGTTGCTGTATCATCGTCTTTTTTCATGACCCACTTTGGTCCAAACGTCAGCTGTCAGACAGGTGGGCTCACATTTGACTTTGGAAAACATATTTAATTGGTTGCAAACCTATTAACTTCCTTAGCATTTTCTCTGTTTAAGATGCATTTGGGAACAGGAACACACACACACACACACACACACACACACACACACACACACACACACACA
>NW_013952956.1:108512-110128 GCF_001266775.1 Austrofundulus limnaeus
CAATCCTTTATAAATGAGACTCCTGGAGTTGATTTGAGGTGTGCTGCTTGCATTTGGAAGGTTTTGCTGTGAAGTAAACATGCGGTAAAAGGAGCTCTCCATGCAGGTGAAACAAGACATCCTTAAAAAAAGACTCAATCAGAATCATCAGTTTGGTACAGTACATCCTGAGACAGAAAAAAAAGCACTGGTGAACTCATCAATACAAAAAGACCTGGACACCCATGGAAGACAACAGCGGTGGATGACCGCAGAATCATTTTCATGGTGGAGAGAAACCCTTCACAACAGCCAATAAGTGAACAACACTCTTCAAAAAAGTGTATCAATATTAGGGCTGCACACTATATTGAAAATATATCGTCATCACGATAATAGCTTGTGCAATATGCATATCGCAACAACTGCAAAAACTGCAATAAATGGTTGACTCAAAAATTTGCATTTATGCGTTTTGTCATTCAGATGGAAGCTTGAAATATTTCACCAATCAAATAGATCCCTTCAGGTCAATTAAGAAAAAATCAGGCTGGAATGGAAAAGATTCGTTTTTTATGTTGTTTTTGGGCTTTGAACCCAGAGCAGAAAGATATCAACACCACATATAAATACRTATTTTTTCATTTATCGCAAGTCATTTCGTCATCCCAACATTAAGCACTGTYACTGCACATCGCAGGTTTTCCTAATATCGTGAAGCCCTAATCAATATCCAAATCTACCAAAGAGAGCGATGAAAGTAAAAGCAGAGGGTTCACTGCATTGTGCAAGCCAATCATAAGCCTCAAGAATAAAAAGGCTAGATTTGACTTTGCTGAAAAATATTTTAAAAAGTCATCAAAATCATGGAAGAACATTCTTTGGACAGATGAAACCAAGATCAACCTCTGCCAGAAAATGGAAAGAAAAAAAGGGTATGACAAAGGTAAAGCTCATGATCCAAAACATACAACAACATCTGTAAAACACAACAGACACAGTGTGAAGCTCGAGCATTTCTGACTGCCATGGCACTGGGCCAACTGGTGTTTATTGATGATGTAACACAGGACAGAAGGATGAATTCTGAGGTATTCAGAGCCATGCTGTGTGCTCAGATCCAGCCTAACTGACTGGTCTGTGTTTCATAATACTGATGGACAATGATACTTTTGAGCCTCTGAAATGAAGAGATTGTGTTTAAAAATGCTTTACTTCCTCACATTTCTATGCAATCATTTTATTCAATCYACTGAATTAAAGCTGAGAGTCTGAACTTCAACTGTGTGTGAAATGTTTGGTTCAGATTTCATTGTGGTAATGTACAGAACCAAAAYGATGAAAATATTGTCTCAGTGTCTCAACGTGACAGTCATACAACACACTAACACTAAATGTTGGTGAGCAATACGCATTCCTTCAAAAAAATGCTACACCCTTTAATTGTATTTGTATTTTATATATAATTTATTGTGATCTCACAAATGCATATGTGCTTTAAACCAGTGGTTCCCAAACTTTTTRTCTTCTGACCCACAAAATATCCCATGGCAAAAACTTGTGACCCCAAATATTACTGGTCTGAGTACACAAGCTTCGTTAATAACCCTAAAAACACAGGCTTTTTGACAATCTAA
>NW_013952956.1:112090-114086 GCF_001266775.1 Austrofundulus limnaeus
CAGGAGAAAGGAGTGAATTATTTTCAGTTGTGTGTCCAGTTTCTAACATTTTTTAAAAGTATGGAAATATTCATAGCATCTTTTTAAACTCATTTTTTGTATTTCAAGCTTTTTGGTGCCTCATGACTTGATCACCTATTTCACATGTTTTTGTCGTGTGTGTCTTCTTGAATGCGTATTCTTAAATGTAATTTCATTGTGCAAACAATGACAATAAAGGCTTTCATCATMATCGTTTCATCATATTTATATTTCAGTAGTTAAACTCCATTATTTTCACATTTTGTTGTAGATGCAGAAAATGTTTAACTCTGCCATAGAGTCAACCCAATTCAGCTGTAAGCAACAAATCTGAGATATCACCAATAAAAATAWCTTTAATACAAGCTATTGGGATATTTACTAAAATAAAATGCCTGGTTTTTAAATTTGCTGTCGCCTTTTGGCCGCTAGGGGGCACCCGCGAAGCACAGTTGAGCGGAAATGTGACCTCAGGCGGCGGAAGTTGAAATGTTTTTGATTCCATCATGTGTTGAACTGTTGTCAATAGTGAAAAAGTGAAACGTGTTTCTCTTCCAGATGCGACAGGTCACTGACATTATGCCGACGACAAAGAAAACAAAACAGAAGAAGAGCAGCGACTCGGCGGTAAATTTCAACTTCTTTAAACCGAGAGAGACAAAGAGAAAAAAAGACAAATATGAATCTTTTATATCCAACCATTATTCACAGTGAAACATCAGATCTTAAACTCATTTTAGGTTATTTGAAATTATGTAAACCATCGTGGGTTTCATTTTAAATATACAGGAGCTAAAACCTGAACTCTGYTGCAGCTTTATAGAAGTATCTTGATGTGCAATGTCCAACAATATTCTGAAGATGAAAGTTTTATTATACATTAAAAACGAGGCAGACGCTTTGGTTCATTCATCCAAACATAGAAAGAGTTTAAAGCTTTGAAACAAGTAAGAGAAGGCTGTGTGTCACTGAGATTGTTATTAAATGGCTGAAAGGTGAAACAGATCAGTAATACGTTGTGATGTGTCTTTTTACGGCTTGCCTCAGGTCCAGGGAACCAACGACAGCAGTGTGGTGAGCAAGTGTTCAGCTGCAGCGCAGGGCTACTTCAGAGACCCTTTTCTCCAACACTTTGTGAGCAAGGTGTCCAGAAGAGCCCCACTCATCAACAGGTGAGCAGGCCTGTGGGTGTCCTCTCAGCTGACAGCTCACAGTCCAGGACAAAAAGGCTCCAGACCTGCACCTAACAGGGCTGAGAAGAACGTTTTCTCCTGGGAGTAGATGAATGGTTGTTGTTTATTTTTAGAGGCTACTATGTGCGCTGGAGAGCTGTGGACCACTGTGTGAGGGGCTTTCTTCACGTCACTGCAGAATGCCCAAACAGACAGGTGAGTTATATACATCACACCGCAGCACTACCTTGTATAGTCAGCTGAGGGCTTTTCTGACTGTGTGTCATGATCTTTCCCTCCACTGGTGCAGATCTTGTCTCTGGGTGCAGGCTTCGACTCGCTGTATTTTCGCCTGCATGCAGATGGAGCTCTGAATGAGGCCGTTGTGTTTGAGGTGGATTTTCCTGATGTGGCACGACGTAAAGCTGCTCTGCTGGCATCAAATAGAAGTCTGAGAGAGATGCTTGACTCCTGTCTGCCTTCTCCTACAGGTTTGTTACTCTACTTTTTGAATAAAGTAGCTGAAAGTGCTTATGCAGAGTTTGCTTCTTATTTAGCATTTAGCACCTTTTTGCCAGTCTTTTTGATACTTTTAGTTTTAGCTAACCCTTTKCTTTTATTCAGCTCACAACCAAGGTAATCTCAGGGCACACTACAGAAACATTCACACGCACCATAAAATGAAGTAAAAGTTATCTATTGAAGAAGATTCTGTTAAAGGAAACCAATTATGGGTCCTAGAAATGTTTATGGTATGTCTGTGGGCTATCCAGACCATGTTCTTTCACTTTAATGCACAAAAT
>NW_013952956.1:115387-116320 GCF_001266775.1 Austrofundulus limnaeus
GAACGACCGACCGACCGACCGACCGACCGACCACCTCTGTCAGTGTGCCCCAGGGCAGCTGTGGCTACAATGTAGTTTGCCATCATCAGTGTCTGAATGGGTGAATGTCTGTAAGTGTAAAGCGCTTTGGGGTCCGGAGGACTTGATAAAGCACTCTATAAATACAGTTCATTTACCATATTACATATTGTATTTTTATTTTTAAAAATAGCGATTTTTTTCCCCGTCTGCAGTCACAGGATGTCTCACTGCAGAGAACTCTACTTGAAAACAGACCATTTTAGCCATAACTTGAGACAGGAAGGGCCTAGTTGCACGAAACTTGAACGCCATACGTTTGGAAAGATGTTTAAGAATTCAGCTTGGCCAAAAAAGCTCATACCTACCTGGGAAAAAAAAAAATCACTATTTTTAATCTGAGTGATAAAATCAGGGCTATTTGGCCAAAAGCCACCATAAGTAACTCTGCAAAGTCTTTATAATCACAGAGTGACAGTCATTCAACTCATTTATGGTCTTATGTCTGTGTTTTATTAATAAAAATGAGCGTTTAATTATGAAGAAAGGCCAGGCAGGGGAATATCCCCCTCTGGTGGTGAAACAGATCATTTCCTGAATCCCAAACCTCAGCGAGAACTCCGCCCCCTCATTTCCATATTGGACCATGAAATTAAATGCCAGGAAATGGTAAAACAGCCTGAAATAGTAAAACGGCATGAAATAAAAGGGGAGTTCAAAATAAAAGTCCCTGAAATATGCAAAGTAGCTTTACAAAATAAAAGTTGCACAAAATAAAACTACAATATTTAATAAATAAATAATATAAAGACATGCTAAAAATGTATTATAATATATTAATTTTTTTTCCATAGGCACATTTATGTATTTGATGGAATATTTATTAAAACCCTGTGTAAGGCCCTGTGATGGACT
>NW_013952956.1:116600-119107 GCF_001266775.1 Austrofundulus limnaeus
GACTGCTGGATATGGGCACCAGTGAACCACGCAACCCTGAAAAGGAAGAAGCGTGTACAGAAAATGGATGGATGGATGGATTTATTAATACTGTATTAATTACATTATTTATTTATTTATTTATTGTATTTTGAATAAAACGGCTCTCCATAAGTATGGAGACATACATATAGAGATTGCATATTTTAGTTTTATTTTGTGTCACTTTTATTTTGTAAAGCTACTTTACATATTTCAGGGACTTTTTTATTTTGATTTTATTTTAGCTACACAGCTGCTGTAAAAAATGTATGTTTTGCCACTGTTGCACAGTGCTGTTTAAGTTATGTAAATTGTGTGTATCCTGCCATCATTGCAATACCCCTGTTTTATTTTTTATTCATTGGTTATTGTTTGGTTTGTATTTGTTATGAATGTTGTTTTTAATGCTTTTAATCTGGAACTTGTCACAAACCAGTCTCCCTCAGTGGATCAGTGAAGTATCTTTCTAAGTATTTATTTTTAGCTACTTATAGCTTTTGTTGCTTTTAGCCTTGTCAACTAGTTTCARTATTTTTATCAGTGAAGTTAGCATTCACACTGCGTTTGGTCTAGTTGTGTATCTGTGTGTTTTCAGGGCCTGTTTATGTGTCCAGCAGGAAGTATCTCCTGTTAGGGTTGGATGTTAGAGACGAGTCCCAGTTGGAGGAAGCTCTGGGTGCAGCTGGGCTGGACTGGGCTGCACCCACCCTAATTCTTTCTGAAGTGGTGCTCACCTACATGGAAACACAGCGGTACAGTTGATACAGTGCATGTACACAGAGAGAGAACCATATTTATACACGGAGGTTTCATCACATCACTCTGCGGCTGCTGTTTCTTCAGGTCGGATGCTGTGATCAGCTGGGCAGCAGAGCACCTGCCACAGTCTCTCTTTGTGATGTACGAGCAGATTCGTCCGCACGATCCATTCGGTCGCATCATGCAGGAGCATTTTGTGAAGCTGAACTCAGCCCTGCACGGCCTGCAGCAGTACCCCGATACGTCYGCACAGAGACGCAGGTTCCTTGACAAGGCCAGTACAAAAACACACTTTACACATCTGACTGCATGACTCATTCTGCAACTAGAGCTGCTGCTTTTCAGCAGAGACACTTTTATACAAACTGAATACACCTGTCCACTGGAGCTAAGGCCTGCGTCACACGGCAAAATTTTAAAACTGTCGGCTGATTTTCAAAGACTGATAGAGCTCACATATGAGGATCAAAAATCATGGATATAACAGGTTTGGTCCTACAGCAGGGTTATTCAACTAAACTGCTCCGGGGGCCACAGTTACCGGTCAACAGCTGAGGGCCGAACATCCAGCAATTAAAGTTATTATGTAAATAAACYAAGTATTACAAAGATATGTTACCTTTGAATTAGTTTAATTTGCTGCATTTAATCATGAGTACAACATACAGAACCCTATAAAAGTAGTGATACTTAAACATTATCAAAAACAAAAAAACACATTATACCCCCTTTTTGACACAAATAATATTTTAACATCTCTGACTTGCCAAATTTTTAAACCAATTTTATTTTCACTTTCATCATTTTATCTTCAACTGCTYGTAGTTTTAACTGGCTTGAGTGTTCATAGAAATGGTTTTTACCAGCTTATAACCAAGGTTCTGACGTTTCTGTAGACACCAAACATGTCTATGTTTATCTAAAAAACTTAGAGTAATTTAAGTAGAAAATCGGGGGTTTGGGCTTAAGAGATGAATGAACCAATTGGCGGGCCGAACTTTGGTCACTCGTGGGCCAGATGTGGCCCGCAGGCCACCAATTCAATAGCCCTGTCCTACAGTGTGTGMTGTACAGCCACACAGCAAGAGACAACACACCACACACAGACAGATATTTAATTTATGAACATTCAGATGTCAGATGTAAAATCATGAGAGACTTCCTGAAATCTTGTGAGAATTCAGATATCACAGGCATTATCTCGCGTGACCTTCAGAGAGACGTGAGTTCAGAGTAAATAAACATTTGAGACGAGGAAGAAACAACATTGATCATTTGTGGACTATTTTTAACTGAGAAAAAAATCATTCAAATTGACCTTTAACGTCAAGCAGACTTTCTGGTGAGTCATGACAGTTTTTATGTCTTGGGTAATTTGGATTCCCCTCCGTGTTTACGTCACCTCACCTTCTGATTGTCTCATGACATCTCTCTGACATGTCTCATTCAACAGGCTGAGAGCTCATTTGTTCTCAGGTGAACACCACACGCTGTGATATCAGGACAAAAATCAAAGATGTCAAATATCCCCAATTTGAGGTCGGAGCAGTCCCGATGTCCTTCTGAGCTGACTAGATCACTCTTAAAGGGCCAATATTATATGTTTCTCAGGCATATATTTAAATACTATACCATAATAAAGTAACTCTGGCTTCGTTCACACTGCAGGCAAATCCGACCCAAATCTGATTTTTTTGACCCATCTGACTCATATCCGATTTTTTTAT
>NW_013952956.1:119864-123713 GCF_001266775.1 Austrofundulus limnaeus
GTGTGGGGGGGGGGGTGGGGGGGTGTGCTCCGTGATGAGGAAGTTCAGCTTAAAGACACGTCCCAGGGGCATTCCTGGTCCCAAAAGGTGTTTCTGGTCCCCACCTGTCGTTTTGCTCCTCTGCATGGCTTCCTAAAAACGCTGCAGGATTTCTCAAACAAGCATGAATGAGTCAAAGCAAGGCTTTGGGCATGTTTTTTAAGAGTATAACATTATAACATGATGTAAAACTCAAAAAAGTTGATTTTACATGATATTGCCACTTTAACTCACCACCCACGGCAGGAAGATCTACTCAGATTATCTTCAGAGATGATTATCGTCGGGTGCTCCTTAAGAGTATCACAAGGGGAAAACTGGGCACAATTCTCCTGCCGTGTGAACCAGGCCTAATACAACTGCACTCCTGAAATAGTGGGGTCACTGTGAAATATGTAAATACAAACAGTAGGGGATGATGTGGCTGAAGGTCAAACATCAAATACTGCAGCTGTGATCTGATTCTGTTCAACATGTCACTGCGTGGGCCATTCATTATGCTGGAAAGCTACCATGCAAAGAAGAAACTAAAACATTTTCTCTTGGATCAAAGCTCATTTAAAAAAAGGGAAACAGTTCTGTGTGTTTGTCTGCTGAAACCTTTGGTTACAAGGATTCAGTTTTACTTCTTTCAGCTGGCAACACCTCAGCACAKCCTCCGGTCACCATGCCCAGAGTTGATTTAAAAATGTTTATTTTACAGTTATTTATCCAGGCAAATCCTACAGAGATCACAAATCTCTGTTTCACTGGAGGCTGGGCCTGAAGGGCAACCTGTTGTACATGTTTTTGGAGTTTGAATAAAACCAGAGTATCCAGAGAAAACCCACACAAGCACAAGGAGAACATGCAAACTCCACACAGAAAAAYCCCAGGTCWGAACCGGGGATTGAACCCAGGACCATCTTGCTGTGAGGCGTCGGTGCTACGAAAGCAAAGTGCAGTGACCGCAGTTATTTTATGAAGCCAGAGGAAGACACATACAGGATAAACCAGCTGGAGAGAAGAGGCAGGGAGCGGTTTTACAGCTTCAGCAGCCGTTAATGGATCTTCTTGTTAGAATCTCTGCTACTGCTCAGTTTGTAATTAATATTATTTTTTTACATACATAAATTTAATAAACTTATGTAAACTTCGTAAGCGCATGGGAGTGGGTTATTGGTAGGGCTGTAGTGATATACTAATCTCACGATACGATACGATACGATATTCAATATTCTGCTCACGATACGATACGATATTCAATATTCTGCTCACGATACGATACGATATTCAATATTCTGCTCACGATACGATACGATATTCAATATTCTGCTCACGATACGATACGATATTCAATATTCTGCTCACGATACGATACGATATTCAATATTCTGCTCACGATACGATACGATATTCAATATTCTGCTCACGATACGATACGATATTCAATATTCTGCTCACGATACGATACGATATTCAATATTCTGCTCACGATACGATATATATCACAATATTCAGCGAACGATACGATTTGATATGATTCGATTTTCTGAATGATTTTAGAGGGACAGAGTGATTTTGGTGACATTTTGTGACTGTTCCATAGACTTGGATTGAATTGAACTGAAAACTGATTAAAAGCACCAACTACACAATACCTGGCCCTGATTGGACAGAGACCTAGTCTACAGCTGGACAAAATTAATCAAAGATGCGTTGAGAAAATTAGTTTTCTTTAATTGAAACAGTGCAAACTGTAGCTTACAAGCCTAAATAATATTTGGTTCCATCCAGGTAACTTTGGCAAATAAAGAGCAAATTTTCCCAAATCTTCAGGATTTGTTGTTTATGATGAGAGTAATTAACACCGTTAAAGATTTGGAGGTAAATTATTTTGTTCCCATGTTACAGAGGGGGAACAGATTATTTTAAACAACTGAAATATGTGGTTCTTGCATCAGCAATAAAAAAAATTATAAATCCACACAGTATGTTGGAAGACAGTGTTGATGGCTGACTGATAAACAGTGAGGCTAAAGACAACATGAGAAAAGTTGGAAAAGGACTGATCAGGACTCATTCTATGATTTAAAAAAGGCCAGGTTTTATTTATTTATTCATTTTAGAGTTTTTTTAACAGCAGCTGATGATTAAACTGAAAGTTACCTTGACAAGATTATGTGAGTCCTTTTAATGAGAAATTCATCAGAAGTGCTGTGAAAATGGTTGGATCTGCCTCTCTGGCTGCAGTGTGCCCTCCAGACACAGGGGGAACAGATTTTCACAGGGGAACTGAATTTTGCTCAACACCCACTAAGCTCGAGGCGATAGACGCATGCCTGTCTTCCGTAAATTGACTGACTACAGTCGTAAAAAGAGCGCCCTGGACGAGACGCTTCGATTTGGCTTAAAATACAGACATTCTGACAAATAAGGGACTGTTGGTAACCTTACCTCAGCTTAGAAGGCAGAGGGTGTCGATCTTTTCTGCTCAGATTCAGCTATCGATGCATGAAGCAAAATATTTATTCACCATGCTAATGCTACCGTTACTCTCTGGCACCTTAGAAGTAGAGRAGCCAAATGGCTGACTCACTGCTGCCAACTAGCGGTCAGAGGCTGAACTACAACATTAAAATGAACCGTTGGCAGGAAGGTTGACATTTTAAACCTTAATTAAAAATCGATACAGGGCTTTAGAAAATCGATACATTATCGGGAAATGAAATATTGATATATATCGGTGTATCGATATTTTCCTACTCCCCTAGTTAGGGGGTGGGGTGGAGCAAGAGCTTAAAGTGTTGACAACCTCTTCCAAAATCCTACCTAAAATCCTSACTGAAGGRAACAATCCTTTATGCAAATTGTATATTTACTTCAGAGATGTTAAAGGAAACACCAACAAAAGTTTGAAAGTTTTCAGTGTGTGGGGGCTGCACTGTGAGACGTGTTTAATGACCCGTGTGTGTGTCCTCAGGGCTGGGAGTTTTGTGTGTGTCAGGATATGAATGAGTTTTACTTGGGGCTGGTGTCCGAGGAGGAGCGGCGTCGAGTCGAGAATCTGGAACCATTCGATGAACATGAGGTTAGTTGTGCTGTGACTTTTATCTTTCATAAAATCAAGTTTTAGAGCGACAACAGTGAGCAGAATCATTTAAATCTGTCCAACAGGAGTGGCACGCAAAATGTTCCCACTACTTCATCCTGACTGCATCGCGAGGCTCTCTGATGAAACAGGCTCTTCTTCCTCATGCTCCAGGTGCACAAAAAGCACAACTTTTACTTCAGAGCATTTGTAAAACATTGTGGCTGAACCAGTGTGTTTTTGTGCCTCAGTTCCTCCATTGCTGTCCGTCAGCCCRTGCTGGAGCCCTGCAGCTTTGAAAGTGCACCCAGTTCCTGTGTGTTTGGAGGGGCTGGGGATGGCCTCCACCTGCATAGGGCCAGAGCAGGTGCTGCTGACAGGAGGCTCCAGCAGAGGAAGCAGGATGGCAGAGAGCAGAGCACTCGTCAGGAGAAAGGAGGGTTGGAGGTCCAACAGTGTAGAACCTTCAGTAGATCTGGGTCAGATTATTATTTCCTCTACATTCATAGAAGTTCAAAATATGACCTGTTTTATTTGACATTAGGGYTGCCACGATTAATCGACGACTAATCGATTATTAAAGTAGTCGATGACTAATTTAATAATCGATTAATCATTTTCTTTTTTTTTGTTCTTTACTTTGTTTTTCTCTCCAAACTGCTTTGACACCTTCCACTGCCACATCTGCCTTTCTGTCCTTGACACACATGCACAGTAGTGGTAAGAAACCTGTGTAATAT
>NW_013952956.1:125673-128165 GCF_001266775.1 Austrofundulus limnaeus
AGTCTGAAATGTTTAATAAGCACCTTTAGAAGTAATATGTACATTAACAGATTTGGCTCACTATTTGGCAAGAAACCAGACAGTTTTGTCTCGTTTCCTTCTTTAATTAATGAATAATAAACACTTATTAACGATTTATAAAGTCTTTACAGATGAATTATTAACCTATCTATAAACTATTTAAAAGCCATCTATAAGTGGAGCCTTACTGTAAAGTGGTACCCATGTTTCAAATGATGAGAGAGTAAGTTTCGATGCAAGTTTTAAAAGTTTTATTTAATGCCCCAAAAACAGTTGACATTCCATAAACCTTTGAGTCAAGGCAGTCCGGACCCCGCGTTGACTGATCTAAACAAAGAAAACTGTGTAATTTATATGATGGATGTCTCCTCCTTCATGGTTGACCACTCCCTGATGTCCACCTCTTTTCTTCCTTTTCTGGGACGTCCTCCATGTTGGAATCTCTCTTTCTGCTCTTTGGCGCCTCTCGCTGGTGGCCTGATTTCCTCCATTATTTCACCTTTTCATGACCCTTAATTTTTACACACTCATGATAAAGTCTGTATTAGGGCTGCAACAACGWATCGATAAAATCGATAAAAATCTATCATTAAAATAATCGTTAGTTGCAACCCTAGTCTATATAGCTTCTAAAACTTTACAACATGTGACTGTATGTTTCAAAACGTACATATGGTGCTCACGTTATCTTGATTACTTTTTGTTGTTCAGTAGTCATGCATCTACTTCATACGGAAAACAAAACATCTTATTTGTCTGAAAACAGTCTTATCAAAGCATCAAATTTTTATGAGCATTATTAAGATTCAGTACATGATGTATTCATCTAATTTAATTTATTCATCAAACTTGATCTCTCTTAGTAATTAAGGCAGGTTCCGATCCAACTCCCCCGGTCTTGGACCCACATAGACTGCATGGCCTCAATTTGTCTTCTTACTTTACTTTCACCCAGCCTTTTGCTACTTTAAGCTCTTACCTAGTCTTTTTACAGTTTCAACATCTGCATTCACATTGAATTTTAGTTGTTTTTCTTATATTAAACGTATGTTTTTTTAATTGATCATAGGTGTGAGACTCTACCACACGGTTACCTGTCTTCCTGGGGGAGGAGCTGTGATATTTGGAGGTCGCTCTTCACCACTCAGCCCAGTTGAAAGCCTTTTCAAATTGACCTTTGACCCCGKTGTTGTACCAGCTGCCGTGGAGACGTCGTGCAGAGATGCAGGGAAGAYCTGTGTGGAGCTGATGGTCTGTAAAGGCAACCCGCCGTCACCAAGATGGAGGCACACTGCAGCTGTGGTCAGTCACAAAGGTGATGAGAAACAACGTGGTGTTAGAGCTCCTGTTTTATCTATTTTTTTGCTTTTTAAAATGTTTTTTGACGTCTTACAATTTTGTGTATTTTTTACATTATTTTTTATTTTTATGTCAATTGCCACCAATTCATGTCTTTTATTTAAATTCCCTTTTTTCCTATGCTTTGGTTTGCATTTCCCCTATTATTTTGTTTGTTTTTAATCGTTTCTTTACTCTTTACTGCAGTCTTTCTTTTGCTTGTGTTGTTTGTAAAATTTATTGTACTCTGTTTTCCTTTCTGTTGTGGTGAACAAGCACTTCTTTGGAAGGAAATCAGAGTAAGACTGAAAGCCCAAGTTGGATGTTTGTCTTTTTTTTTATTATTAAGAAAAAAGAGCTTATAATGTTATAATGAGACATTGTGCAAACATCAAGGTTTGACAGCCACAGATAGGAGAGAAGCTTTAAGCTCTGCCCTCACTTCAAGTAGACATATGCTTTTAAATTCTTCCTTTTCACATTTAAATCATTCAGTTGGGGTCTTTATAAAGTGGGACTGTAATGTTTTGGTCTGAATTCCTCCTTATTCTAACTTTGCCGGCCTCTCTTTCACACCTTTTCTGATGTGTGTCTCAAAGCAGCTGGTTTTAATACTGTTCCTTAAAGCCCCCCACAGAAACTGCCTTAAACTAGACACTGAAGGTTGGAATTATTTTTTCAAGAATTATTTTTAACTACGCTCCTTCATTCTTCCTTTTTTCTTTGCCCAGGCAGAGACTTCCTGTTTGTGTTTGGTGGAAAGAACCAGTCTGATTTTGCCCTGGGTGATGGCTGCTTCCTGAGTTTGGACCAGCAGAGTTGGACTGAGGTTGTTTCTGTGACCCACACATGCACCATATTTATTCATGTATAGTACCATCTTGAATATAATCATTATATTTTTAGCTTAAAAAGCATAAAAAATTTAATCATCATGTTATGAGCCATCATTAATTTGAAACAGTATTTAGGGCAGGTATTCAATTAAAATTAAAGAGGTCCAATCAGTGAAAACCTTTTAAGGCCAAGGTCCAAAAGATCATAATGTTCTACTAGTTATATATACAGTGGGGAAAATAAGTATTTAGTCAGTCACCAATTGTGCAAGTTCTCCCACTTAAAAAGATGAGAGA
>NW_013952956.1:130452-131808 GCF_001266775.1 Austrofundulus limnaeus
ATATATATATATATCACATATATATGTCACATCGCAGAGTCCCTATGATTGGTTGAAGCTCTGCGTTGAGCTGCTAAATGTCAGATTTTCCAACTTCAGCCTCTGCTGCTTTGGATGTGCTGTATACGTGTCAAACGCTTGAAAYGCTTCAAAACACGACGCTGCACTTCCTAACACTGACRCTCAAGTCTATCAGAATGCAACATTACATGCGCTCATTGCTGATGTCTGTGTAGCATGAGGTACAGGTCTGCATGAGACACCATTCTGGTCCAGATCAGGACCCAGGTCCACCTATTAGTGACCTCTGATTTAGTGAGACACTTGTGTGGGCACGTTTTGCAGACAGCTTGCAGTGTTTCTGGCTCTGTGTCACCGAAAAATAATCTGCTTCCAGAACAGAGCAGAAGCTGGTTAGTAAATTATTAAGATGGATTTATCAGAACATGCAACTAAAGTCTTTTTTACATCGCCACAGTTAACAAGAAAAAGAAAGCTATTTTTTCTCCTCTGACTCGGTGAGTAAACCGCTGCAGTTTATATTAGAACTGGGATAAATGGCTCTTTGAAGGAATCTTGGGGAGCCGTTTGTTTCAGAGAGCCGTTCAAAAGAGCCATTCAATTTTGAACGTATTACGTCATTGCGTAGGGAAATACGTCATCACATAGCCGTACTTGATGACGTAATCCCATCACGTGGGTGGAACCGTGTTTGTCAAGCGGAAAACCCCCTCCCCCTTTCACCGTGAGCCTCTGTACTCCACAACTCCGCCTGTTTTCCTTGAAAAAGCAAAGCGGGAGCAATTTAAATATGAAAAAAAAACATAGATTATATGAGGAATAAATGAAATAAAACTGCAAATGGCTCATTACTGCCTGCGATTCGGCTCCTGTCATTCATTGTAAAGAGCCATTCAAAAATTTGGATCGTTCGCAAACGTCACATCTCTAGTTTATATGCTTCACTATGCAYGACTTACAACAGGAGGGAGGGGGCATATTTCAGGTTTACAAGGAAATATTGAAACTTTATTTTGGCTGTACACATTAAAAAATGTCAATAAAAATTTACTCCTGCGCATAATGACGTGTTTGATGACATTCAGTATTTGGAGATGTTGTGAGCACATGCAGTGTGTTTTGAGTRTGAATCGCTGCTTCTACCACACCAACTTTTAGCTCAATATCTGATAAACTGAATTCCTGTKGCGACCATCTTGGATTAGATTGGCTCCACTTGTACAGGTCCTTCTCAAAAAATTAGCATATTATGATAAAGTTCATTATTTTCTGTAATGTACTGATAAACATTAAACTTTCATATATTTTAGATTTATTGCACACCAACTGAAGTAG
>NW_013952956.1:136113-140506 GCF_001266775.1 Austrofundulus limnaeus
CTTTAAGACTTTAACTTTTACCAAAGTAATTTTTTGGTAAGATACTTGTACTTTTACTCAAGTACTCACTTTGTGGTACTTAATACAACACTGGAATTATGGGACCTAAATGTTTCAGTGAGTGTTTCAGGTCTAGTGGAACTAATKTTTAGATTAGTGCTGYCCACCACTGCTGGTTCTGCTGGAGGTTTCTTCCTGTTAAAAGAGTTTTTCCTCTCCACTGTTGCCAGCGTGCTGCTCAGACTGTGACAAAATGCAGAAAATTAGCACTACACTCTGAACACACCATCCCCACTGTCAAAYATGGTGGTGGCAGCATCATGATCTGGGGGTTCTTCTCTTCAGCAGGAACAGAGAAGATGGGAAGATAGAGACAAATACGAAGGATGGAGCATCTTGGAAGGAAACTGCATTTTTTAATTTTTATTATTTTAGCGTACTCCCATTTTCAGCTTTTAGCTGTGCAYACACTTTTAGTATGAATTCTGTACAGTCCTTAATAAATGAGGCCGCCTATGGCCAAAGGGTGAAAACTGCTTACACTCCAAAAAATTCAGATTTTCAGAAGTAATTTTCCTTTATAGATCACAGTTCGTGCACAAGTTCCCTCAGGTTCTGTCCTCTACACGCCCACAGCCTATGCAAAGTACCTCATGAATGTTGAGGTGTAAATGAGTCAGCTGATAGGTGTCAACAAAAGTAATTTGCTGACTCAGTCTGCATCTGGATGACAGGTGCTGACGACTGCTCACATCAACATAGTCCGTCATTTACACAGATTTTCACTCATTATACAGGAACAGAGTTGGAAAGTAACTAAGTACAAATACTTTGTTATTGTACTTAAGTAGAAATTTTGGTTATCTGTACTTGAGTAATTATTTTTCAGCNAGGAACAGAGTTGGAAAGTAACTAAGTACAAATACTTTGTTATTGTACTTAAGTAGAAATTTTGGTTATCTGTACTTGAGTAATTATTTTTCAGCGTACTTTTTACTTTTACGCATTACATTTTTACACAATTATCTGTACTTCCTACTCACTACATTAAAAAAAAAAAGTAAGAAGTAGAAAGTCGTTACTCCTATTTTATTCTGAGTTGTTATTACTTAAAAAAAACTATCCTGATAAATTGTGTCTCCTGGATAGAGTGAATTTAATTGTGGTTGGATGAGAAGTATAAATATATACCATTCTGACACACTATTAGCTTGTACACAACCCATCACAGCTGCACGCTGTTAGAAAATATATTTTTTGGAGAAGTCACCTCCAAATAAATGTCCTGCTCACTTTTACTCAGTACTTTTAATACGTAAGTAGATTTTGTGTCAGAAATTTATTTTTGATAAAAACATCAGATACTTTAAGACTTTTACTCAAGTAATATTTTTAGAGAAGACAAGTATTTTTATGAGATGTACTTTTACTCAAGTATCACTTTGAGGTACTTTATAAAACACTGTACAGGAAAACAGACGTTTAGAGCAATCAGAATTTTTTTTTTCAAAAACTCAGCTTCAAATTTTTCTCTCAGAGCCTGCAGGACGTTAAAAAACTATTAAATGGCCCAACTATTGCCTCATTTTTCACCTAGAAATACGTTCACCACTCGTCTGCCTGCTTTGCACTGTTATCAGGGGATGTGACAAAATATGGAAAAGTTCAAAGGGTATGAATACTTTTGTAAGCCACTGTATCTCATAAATATGAAATCATRGTTTTTATTATTTAAAGTAGTGGGAATGAGCTGAGTGTAAGAAAATTAAAGTTGTCTTTTTAAACCGACATTTTTATTTTCCTTATTTTGTTTATTCAGCGCATTCAAAGTATTTTTAACATAAAGAAATGACAAAACTAGTAAGAAAAAAAGAAACCGTACACAAACAATCAAATTTTTTCAAAACCCTTTTATTGTACAGGTCCTAGAAAAGATGGGACCTGACAAACAGCCCCYAGCGTGTTGTACTGCATCAGGAACTGGGATGAAAATCAGACAAGGTGTTAGCGATTGTCAGGACTGCTGAAGCTCATTTTTTGGTCAAATAACTAATAAGAATAATAACACTGGCAGGCAGTCTCAGAGGCAGAAAATCACTGTGCTTTTTAATGAGTTTATGTCTCAGACAGGGTTCAGCTCAACACGCACATTTTAATCCACCTCAGACATCAATCGTCTTCATCCAAAGCTTTAAGTAAAAAAAAAAAGGTTGTTTTCATGTCAGTACCTAAGCTAACACACACAAGTTTACACACAGGTCTGGAGACGCTGTTTCATTATTGCCAACACATTTTTGGGTTTTTATTGGAGGTAACAGCACTTCAGGAGGTTCTGGTCTTACAGAGAAAATTATTGAGAATAAATTTAAAAAAAAAGGGACAAATCTTCAACCTTGGAAGGAGAGAAAACGTGCCTCCTTGTGTTCACACCAACGTCTCACATCAGGCTTCACATCTTACAGGATGGGTTCACACAATAATGAAAAACACAAAYAAACTTCATTTCTGATGGCAACAAGTCACACAGGTAGTTCCACACCTGTTTGTCCAAGTTTAAACTTCTCCAAGTGAGTCCACACCTTTAATTTACGTTCCATTTGAATCTATAACTGGAAATTGGCAGCAACTTGAACAGAAGGTGCTCGACAAAACGTATCGGAGGAAATATTGGCTGATTTAAACCTCTTTATGTTGAGCTCTAAATGAAAACATCGGTACTTTTCAGTCACTGAAAYAGTATTTTAACAACAACCTGATCAGGGAGAAAACTAACAACAAAACCTCCAAGTTTTTTTTTTTTTTTTTGCTTTCTCTTGGTGAATGAATCCTTTCAAATCTGAATATTAAAAGTTATAAATACAAAATGGTACAAAAGAAATCAAGTGAAAGAACATCAAGGCACTGGACATGTTTAAGACGATGGCACATCGCTGGTGGGGGGGGGGGGGGGGGAGTGGTCACGGCCCTGTGTTTAGGGGGGGGGGGGGGGGGGTCACGGCCCTGTGTTTACCTTAGATTTAAGTGCTGAAAGTACAGATTAAGTACCATCGAGTCAGAGACAATATAGCACAAAGAAATGAGCCAAAATACTTATTTATCACAATAACAACTTTAGTTTTCCTGTAGAATTTTAAAAAGCTGTTCCTCTGGACTCCAACATGTGAACATGCACTGCAGGGGGRACATGTGAAGGAAAAGTGCAGAATGCTGCAGGACAAAAACACAGATGTGTGCTTTAATCTCATCTCGTTATCAYGTAAACAGGTACAATCCCATTCCTTCGGGTAATCCCACATTTGTAACAAAGTATTATTCAGACAGATCGTTCCTAAGTTTGGGGTCAGGGCATCGCCTGTGGGAGGTTTCTGGGCATGTGCCACTGTTAAAGAGACACTTAAGCCCCAGAACTGGATGGAGGGATTATACCACCTCTCTGGTCTGGGAATGTTTTCAGGTTCCCAGCAGGAAAATCCCTGAGCACGGCTCAGTGATCAGTGATTTTTTTAAACTGGTGCAAAGAATCTTTTCTAAGTATTAATGTGACTAAAACAAAAAACATTTGCATAGACTTTGGGAGGATTACCACAGTGGTAATTAATGACCAAACAGTGCTGCARTATAAATACTTGGGAGTAGTTATTGATGAAAAGTTGAGTTTTGACTCAGGGGTGGATTGTGTGGTAAAGAAAGCACACCAGCAGATGCATTTTTGTCACAATCTTCGTTCTTTTAATGTCAGCGTGTTTTATTCTGCTTTTACTGAATCAGTTCTCGCTTTTGCTTTTATCTGTTGACACAGGTCACTTTCCATCAGAAATAAGAATCGCTCGCAAAATATTGTCGAGATTTGTTGTAAAACTTCTGGSATGTCTCTAAATGACCTGAGTGAGGTCTATAAGACCAGGGCCCGTATTTATCAAACTTCTTACAATTACTCTTAAGAACGCTGCTAAGAGTGGACTTAAGTGTTAAAAAATTCTTAGTTAAAAGCTGAGAGTAAAAGTCAGTTATGAAGCATCTCAGTCTTACTTTAAGTGAAGTGTGGAGTAATTCTTCAGTGTCAGTCTTAGAGCTGATTTTTGACACCTGTCTGTGCCGCAAAGCTGATCCTGGGTGACCTCGTTAGAAAAACCCCGACATGAACCAATCACTGCCTCAGATTTCATGTTCAAGAATATTGTTGGAGAAATGTCAAGATAAGACTGTGAAAATACTAAAATAAGTTCATTATCAGCACAATAATGTTGTCACCTTGTTCTGATTGTCTGTAAATTACATAAAATGTCCTCATTTGCATCATGAATACAAACAAAAAACATTTTTAAATCAAAAACTCGGCAGCTTTAAGTTGTTTTATGTCTCAGAGCCTGAGGTCATGTTGAGCTGCTCCCTT
>NW_013952956.1:141562-143791 GCF_001266775.1 Austrofundulus limnaeus
CTTTATGCACAGTTATTAATTTTTAATTTTTATTTTACCTTTCTTTCTTTTGTATATTTCTGATTAAACCTGTTTTCCACATCTTATAACTGAGAATAACAGCCAGGTGGGGAGGAGGACACCTGTAATCTGTCTTCAGTTCATCTCAGACCTCAAGTGGTAACTCTGAACCACCTGAGTCCTCTGGAGCAGTCTGAACTTTTCTGGAGAGTAAGAGAGATTCTTAGACTTAAGAATTTTGATAACTGACACTTACACTTAAGTCTGAGAGTAGGAGCAAATCTAAGAAATTTTCAGCACTACAGTTTAAAAACCCACTCTAAGAAGTTTGATAAGTACGGGCCCAGGTCTTTAAAGAAGGCTAAGATCATTTTTGATCATTGAGAATTCTCCGTTTACCTTCAGAACTGACAGACAGACTGCCCTACTGTTAGTCAAACAGACTGAAAAAATATTTAGTTCCWGCTGCAGCTGGCCTGATTCATCCCAGGCCTATATTGTAAGAGCTAATRTGGAATATATGTGTGAGTTTTTCTCTTCTTTTCTTTTTCCACTGCTGTCTGCACAACAAATTGCCTTTCAGGGGCAATAAAGTTGACAGGAGTCAGTGTGTGTCAGTGGGGAGAGGCAGGTCTGGGTTTCTCTCCTGCACCTGCTGCCTCTGAGCCGACCACAGATCAGGTGACTGACAGGATCTGTCTTTGTTCTCCTCGTATTCTCAGTGAGAAAACACTGAAGGAACTGAAATGTACCTGTTGCATCACATCTTCCTGGTGAGGATCTAAACTACTCAACATCTCATCGTGGCTGTCTGACTCTTATCCTGGRCTCAGCTCATCAGTCCAAAAACAAAACTCTGGATTTGTGCTTCAACTGTCAAAACAGTTTTWAACGTACCTGTTCACGTAACCCTTAAGTATATGTTAGTTATTTAAGTGTGGAAGTCAAATATTTGGTACTACAAGAAGCCAGAGTTATAAAAAGTTTAAAATTACACAGCTCTTTTAATAATCTTAATAATCTCCTTCATTTTGTACAACTAAAAAATGGCTTTTAAAAAGAAAACTCGTGTCTCAGTGACGTGGTTTCACCATGCAGACAGTAAGTACCGAGGTCGGCTTGGATTTCAGCACCCATCTGTGGAAAATTAAACTAACAAACCGTGGTGGGAACCAACCCAAGCAGGAGGATCTGTACTGTAACTTATACAGATAAGAGCTTTTTTTTTTTGTCTGTGGACAGACTTCAGCTGCAGCCGCCGGTCCACAGACAGTCTGAGGAGACTGAATGTTTCCTGTCCCACAGTGGAAACTCTGGAGCCCCAAAGGTTCAAGTTTAAACAAAAAGACTGAAGAACTGACCGTAAACTCTGCACAGTCATTGTAATGTCATCACTAATTTTCACAATATTCAGATTTTTTGTCTGAACTCTAAGCAGTGTGGTCTGTTTTCTGATACAGGGACTTTTTAATGTGCCGCCTGCACTGCATCTTTACAGGTTTTACTGGAAGAAAATGATTCATTTWTGGCCTCATTATTGTACATAAATAAGATGGATTCTCTGTTTTATATCTAGGGTTTAGTGCTGGACGGTTATGACCGAAATTTTATATCACGGTATTGTCAACATTTACACCGGTTTCACGGTATTTTTCTTTTCATCACAGGCCAGCTGGTAACAAAATGTACAAAAACTGCTTATTAACGTTTTTCTTTTACTGTACCTCCTGTCTGTGTCGTTGTTTCCCTCCTCTAAACATCTTTTCTTCTCCTCCTCCTGGTTGGAGACAGTAATAATGCATTTTGGTCCGGTCGTGAAGGAGGAAGGTTAAAGGGATCCCCGATTAGTTGTAACTTTATTTAATAAAAAAATATTTTAACTGTAAAATAAAGACTGTAAAAACACTGTAGGATGTTTAGTTTTTATAATTTTTAAACTAAAATTTAAAAATATATTACACGGACAGGGCCATTTTATTTACATGCAAAGCTTTCTGGGTAAATGATGATGTCAACTAGGTCATCGGTGTGAGGCTGTTAGCGAGCTATATCCACCCTGAAGGTTAATCTTGGACAATATCTGATGATCGACTCTTTTAAATGAAACCAGAGAGCGTTGACAGAGAGGAGAAGGTAGAAATGACTCAGCCTGTGACTTGTAGGGGTCACCCTGGTGAAAAAAAACTTTTCTATTGTTTTTTCTTTGTCTTTGACTTTATTTTTTTACAC
>NW_013952956.1:144186-146502 GCF_001266775.1 Austrofundulus limnaeus
AAATATATGTTTATCAAATAAAGTCTAATGTGACAACTAATCAGGGATCCCTTTAAGAAAAGATTATTATCAGGTCTATTGTTTTATGTTATTTAATAAAACTTATCAGGACGACTCACCTTGCACACCAGTCAACTCAGTTCCACTACAAAACTACTTCCCCCAGGCTTTTCACAATAGAGGCACGTTAAAGTCTCCATGCGTCTCCATATTAACGTCGCGTGTTTAACCGTGCACGTCACTGAAGATGTGTTTACTACATTCAGCAATGGCGAAAATGGGATGTTTTATTTTTACKTCAGCCAATATAAGCAGCAAAATCGCTCCCCACCACTGCAACAAGCTGCTCCAACAATAAAATTAGCTTGCTAACGCACATAGAGGTGCTGCAAGGAAAAGTGTCCCCCGGGAAACTGTTCACTGGCGGCCGTGACGAAACTTTCCGAACATGTTCAGGCTATTTAAACCGGTATGTCGGTATTCAGAAAATTCATATCATAGCAAAAATTTAAAACGGTATTCGGTACGAACCGGTATACCGGTTGACTAGTTGTTTGTTTGTTTGTTTTAATTCATGCATATTAACTGTTTTTACAGGTCAGGTCAATTCAAACAGCTGCTGCATATGTATAAAAATAATAAAAGATTTTCAAAGTAAAAGCTGTTCTTTTATTTTTTTAAAAGATAAAAACATGAGTTTAAGTTYATATTTTCTAGAAGACTTTACTCAAAGTTTTTCTAAAACAACATGAGTGTTAGGGTTCAGAGGAGGCTATTCTCTTAAATCCACTACAAAATTAAGGAAGAAATAAGATTTGTGAGGTCATTTRTGGAGCTGCTCATTTGTTTAAACCTTGAACCCCTTGGAGCTCCACGTCTGCTTCCACCTGGAGAAACACCTGTCCTGTGGGACATTCAGGTTTGAGGTATTGGGCCGGAGTTTGTTCAGAGGAGGTCAAAATGTTTCGGAGTCCTCCGAGTCATTCTCAGTAGTTCCTTCGCTGGAAGGTCCTGAGGGGTTCCTGGGACTGCGTGGTCCCCGAGCAGCAGCGCCTGAGCCTTTACCCCCCTGGTGGGGCAGCCGCTTCAGCAGGGAGCCTGGGGAAGGAGCTCCGGAGCTGCAAGGGGAGCAGAAAGGCATCATGGTAGCCAGAATGAGAGCCAGACAGTCAGCCACCTCTCTGCTAGGAGCACAAGCCAGAGCAGGCGTCAGACCTGAGGCAGAGAGACAGAGAAGAGGAGGAGGAAGGAGACAACGAGACAGACGTGGAGGAAGCAGGGAAGGCAAAGCAGAAGACAAAGACAAAGCAGCTTCCTGTTAGTTTTCAGCCAGTTTGGAACAGAGAGGAGGGAAACACAAACCAGCGCCCACAAGGTAGGCAGGAAATAACAATTAAGAGTTTTGAAGCTCATTGGAAATAATTCCTACCACTGAATACTTTGAGCAAATCAGTCTGGCAGTTTTGATGGGACCTATTTGTTTWAAAAAAGGCCCTATTTGGCCCACAGACCACTTGTTGAACAGGCCTGCTGTACGGCATCCCTGATCAGCTCATGATTCACCACCGAAGCTACGACAGGCAGGGACCATTGATATATATYACTGGATTGGACATCACGTGACCTGGGTGTGCTTCACAAGGGGTATTTTTATGCATTGAGCTAATGCTAACGCTAACCATTGAAATCAATGAGCAGAACGTAGCGCAATGCAAACAAACGCTTTATAAATGTACAAATAGTCCAAATACTTTGCTATAAACTGCAGAAATTGTTACAGTATGTTTACAAGAGATAAAAGGGTTATGTTTCACAGGTAAATATTACGCATATTTAACCAAAATTAATTATTTTAATTGTAAAACCTGTATGCTAACATTAAACAGCTTCGATGTTCATGTTTAACCTTATTTAAAATCAATTTTATCTGTTGTTAAATATATTACTTACTGATATTAAACATGAAAATATGGACTTCATTGGATTGTTGACTAGTTAGACTGCAGATAAATTCAGAAATTATGATGTAGACTCACTAATGACAGAGACTAATGTAATGATTGAACATCATAAACAAAATAGTCATGTTGTCAGACAGGTCGGTTTATTCAGATATTTTCTACATCCAGTATTTGTGTTTTTCAACATTTCCAGAGAAAATGGAGGAAAAAAACGTGTGCCAGCTGTGGGTCGGCTTCAGATACAGCCTGCATCATTATGAAACTGAAGAATAGGTGGTGTTTACATCCTGGGTTTTCTATTCGGGCACTGACGGAAGGATAGGTGCATATGTGTATGTGTATGTATGTGTGTGTG
>NW_013952956.1:154938-157262 GCF_001266775.1 Austrofundulus limnaeus
CATCAATACAGTAGATCAAGTGTGGAACAATTATTGCGTTATATAATATAAACAGACCTTTATCATTAAATAAATAAATTGTATACATTAAGTTTTAATGACATCACCTCAGTTAAATGAAAGGTTCATACTTCAGCTGGCTGCAGTTGGTTTTGTGTGCAGATCAATGTTGCAACTTCAAATCATGTAAGTTTAGTGTTTGATTGTTATTACACGTTAACAATGAACTGATTAACACATTTAACTGGTTGTGTAGTAGTACAAGTAAAAACTACATTTAACTACCRGTAGGTTCTAACCATGGATTCCTCRGTGGTAACTGGACTTATAGAGCGCTTTATCAAGTCCCTGTGGACCCCAAACTTACAAACACTCACACATTCACACCAGAGGCGGTTTCTCTAAGACTGCAAGGGAAGCTCAGCTTCCCCTAAAATGTAAAAAATAAAAATAAAAAAAATAAAATAAAAAAAGATAAAATATATACTGTTGTATGTTCATGTCATTGACTAAATATGCGCTACAACGCGCTCAACATTTGTTCAGAATCAGCTTCTTATCACTGGTAACGACGCAGCTTTCCTCACCCTCATTCCCACAGCTTCACAGTGTTTAAACAGTCGGACGCTGAGCGTCCACAGAGCTCATTAGTGAAGCAAAGAGTGCAGCTAAACGAGACGAGTCGTTGGATAAATGCTGGCTTTGTCCCGCCCATCGGATGCTGAGCGTCTCTGTGGGTCTATGGAGCAGGGGGCTGGGTCGGACGCTCGTTGTCTGCATGATGATTGGATGATCTGTTGGAGGCTGAATCCCTTTTTGATTGACAGCGAAATGAGCGAATCAGAGATCTTTTTGGTGTAAACATGCATGGGAGCAGTTTTTAGTTTCATTTCTGTTCTGATTTGAACCGGAGACTTTATTAATCCTTTTACCAGCATTTTTTTTTGTTAAAAACTGCTAGCAACAAATCGAACTTCTATTTCTGGTGTTATTTNAATATGCGCTACAACGCGCTCAATTTTTGTTCAGAATCAGCTTCTTATCACTGGTAACGACGCGGCTTTCCTCACCCTCATTCCCACAGCTTCACAGTGTTTAAATCAGAGGAGCCCAAAGTGGGGCCCGCGGGCCAAATTTGGCCCGCCAAGCCATTTGATTTGGCCCACCAACAGTTGCCAAAGTTACAAGGTTGTAACTTGTTATCCTATAGAAACACAGTATTTCCACTGGTCAAATGACTATATAAAAGGGCTGTAGTGAAGGTAGTTTTCATTCATGGTGCTGACATTTCTTTGATTTATTGGGATTAAACATGAAACATGAAATGACAACAAGAAATATTTAGATCAGATTTAACCCCACATGTAGATTTGCRCAYTTYATAAGGCCACAAAAACTAATATTTTATCAATTTATGAAATATCCCATGAGCCTTTGCTACTTGAGCGTATGGCAGACTTTCTCCAAGTGCACAGACTAAAACAAAAGAGGGCCACTGCATAGCTTAATCTTTAAAAATAAAGGACTTTACTTAAAAAAGTGTTTGTATTTCATGTATTATATAACTGCATTTGGCCCGCAGCCATGGATAGATTTTAATTTTTGGCCCCCTCGGGGAAAATGTTTGGGCGCCCCTGGTTTAAACAGTCGGACGCTGAGCGTCCACAGAGCTCATTAGTGATGCAAAGACTGCAGCTAAATGAGACAAGTCATTGGATAAATGCTGGCTTTGTCCCGTCCCCGGATGCTGAGCGTCTCTGTGGGTCTATGGGGCAGGGGGCTGGGTCGGACGCTCGTTGTCTCCATGATTGGATGATCTGTTGGAGGCTGAATCCCTTTTTGATTGACAGCGAAATGAGCGAATCAGAGCTCTTTTTGGTGTAAACATGCATGGGAGCAGTTTTTAGTTTAGTTTCTGTTCTGATTTGAACCGGAGACTTTATTAATCCTTTTACCAGCATTTTTTTTTGTTAAAAACGGCTAGCAACAAATCGAACTTCTATTTCTGGTGTTATTTCTGTAGCTGCTTATGTTTGGAGACAGACTTCTACCACTCTGTCTGACTTCTTCTGTCCAGTGGGTGATGCTCCCTTCACCGTCATGAAACACTCACAGACGGACACACTTCACACTAGCCTCGCGCCAGTAACAAGCTGCACATAATAGCAGTTTGAATGTTGTGGACTGGATTTTGGTGAAGCCATTATGGTCTTGTTTAAAGAGAAAAACTTAGTGAAACAGCAGGGCTGATCAACTCCTCAGAATAATTTGGTGCAAAAGGTGGGGAAAAGTAAGATAAATAAAACTTTTTATTGCTCCCACAG
>NW_013952956.1:157851-159686 GCF_001266775.1 Austrofundulus limnaeus
CTGTGACAGGGTCACAGATCATTTTCTTGAAAAGGAACGGAGGGAAGAATTTATAACCTCATGTACACATTTTATGATGTAGGCCGAAACTGAGCTTCCTCTTGTTGAAAGACCAGCGTCCACCACTGATTCACACATTAACTCACTCACGTGACTGCATGAAAACATGAACTGCAGTAACACAAGTTTAAGTTTTAAGATTCTACTGGACGTTATCTGTGAGCACCAATTTATTGTACTGTTTTATCTTTAATCTGGCTGAGGAAGCCTTGGGTTTTAACTTCAGTCTCTAAGAGTTTCTTCAAATAACTTCAGTGAACTGATGTACGGCTCTGAGCTGCTTTGCCTCAGTGTTTGCTGAATAAACKCCTCACCAAATGTCTCTGACAGCTGTTAGCTTCACGACACCTGCCATCACAGCTGTGCAGTTTGTCCGAGGTTTCTTTACCATAGGTCAAGTGACTGTGCTGGTGTCATGTCAGTTTGCACTGAACAGTAAACATTTCAAAGGTTTCAACTAWAATATTGTACAGTTTTAGTGGAAGGTGTTTTTTTTTATATAAAAGTGGAACAAATTCTTAGTATAAACAATGTAAATGTTTACTGTTCCATGGTGAATAACATTTATGAGATTTGCAGATTCTGTTTTTATTTACATTTTACACAAGCTCCCGACGTTTAGAATTTGGGTTGTTTATTAAGTAAAAGACTTCAGTACCGAGAGCTTCAGCTTGGCCCTTCTCAGCTGCCATCATCAGTGCAGTGTGACCGGTTTGGTCTACAGCGTCTACAGGTGCATCATGGGAAAGGAGCAGCTGGATGCAGTCCACATGACCTGCAAATGCTGCAGCATGAAGAGGAGTCCTGCAGAGGAGAGACATGAAGATGAAAACAGACGATGCAGTGAAGACAACAATGGCTCCCCCCTGCTGTCTTACCTGCCCTTAGCATCTCTGCAGCCGGCGATGTCTGATCCCATGGCCTCCAGCAGCAGCGACGCACACGGCTCGTGACCATTTAACCTGACGTTAACCACAAACACACGTTCACTCCCAGTGTCTGCTGTCAAACATGAAAAAACACTCAACAAAACTCACACAGCGCAGTGCAGAGGGGTGAAGGGATTCCCATCGATGCAGCGACAGCCTTTCTGCTCCAACAGAACCTCAACACAACCTTCATGGCCTGAASACAAAACACATGGGCTCAGCTGTTGGCACTGCAGTGAACCACGAGCTGAGACAGAAAAAACACAAGACCTGGACAAGTCACCGTTCTAAACACATTGTTTTATGTTTACCAGACCTTGCTACAAAGTTAAAGCCTGATCCTTTGAAGGAGTGAATATCACCCGCCAACTTTAACATCACTTTTTGAAATGTAGACCATCTTGAGAGATTAGAAATTTGTAGCTGTGTAGCAGATGGTGTGTTGTAAACCAGAGGTTCTTAACCTTTTTGACCTCGGGACCCAATTTGTTGAACATAAATTGTCACGAGGTCCAGTCAGACATTACCAGTGTATGGATCAAAATGATAATTATTCTAATCTAAATCTTAGTTTAATTTTTATTGTATTTACATCATAACTAAACTATACTAACTAACATAACTAAATTAAATACACTTACAGTTTAAAAGTAAAACTCCTGTCAAATAATCACAAGACATGATTATGACAAATATTTTTATATTGTAACCTGCCCATAACAATTATTTGAACAAATACAAAGGTCAGTCAACAGAGCACTCAGGCTTATCAACACAAATATATATATACAGGTGCTGGTCATAAAATTAGAATATCATGAAAAAGTAGATTTATTTCAGTAATTC
>NW_013952956.1:160676-166137 GCF_001266775.1 Austrofundulus limnaeus
GAATTACTGAAATAAATCTACTTTTTCATGATATTCTAATTTTATGACCAGCACCTGTATATATTTTTAATATAAACAATAAAAAAATAGACAATTCAAAAAATAAAATTGTGGGCATATTAGTGACAAACTTTGGTCTTTTTTGATGAGTTACTTTCATTTTTGCTTCTACTTTTCATTTAAAATAAATTTCCATTCTCGGCAGGTTTCTAAGGTTTTTCTTCTACATATTAAAAAGTCGTTAAACATCTGAGTGGTGCACTACTGCTACTAGTGGTGAGAAAGTGTATTGCACCTTATTCAAAATCAATGCGGTCCCACGGCCCTCTGCGGCCCTAAGTTAAAAACTGTTGTTCTTTTGAGGCCCTCAAGGTGGCGCTCGTGACCCATAGGTTAAGAATCTTTGTTGTAAACGACTCGCAGCTACTCCTACATCACATTTTCAGTTATAGCTCTGTTGGTGCTGACTAATGCGGATTAATCGGGGTGGCCATCTTGAATTTGACTGACTCCAAAGTTAGTTAGTTGTAGATTCATGCAGTGATTATTTCCTGAACGTTTCATTAAAGTTTGTATTGTGGATATTTTGCTAACAGACAGACACAATCCTTACTCTGCCAGTGCCTTTCAGCAAGCGGCAATACAACCATCTACCTGTGTGTACATAGTGTCTGAGGCGTGTGTTGCTTCTGACCGTAGTAGCAGGCCCAGTGCAGTGGTGTGTACCCGCTGTGGTCCCTCAGAGGTGGCAGAGATGGCGACTCGGAGCAGGCGATGCCCAGCAGCTCGCTGAGGCAGGCGGCGTGGCCTCGGGCGGCGGCCAGGTGGATGGCCGTGCGACCCCGACTGTCACCAAGCAGAACCGAGGCCTCCTGCTCCATCAAACACTGGATGCATTCCTCCTGACCACACAGCAGCTGGACAAACAGCGTTCAGGTCACAACAGGTGAAAAAAACAACTGCAGCGTGTGCTAAACCCAACATCCCAGCTGCACCGTCCTGAACGAGTCCAAGGTTTGAACACTGTCCTGATCCGATTCCAATATCAGATATATCGGTCCGATATTAGTCAAAGATATATTATTGAATTCTATCAGCCTGCATCCAGAGTCACTGATATCAGCAGCAGGGTTATTATAGTTAACTAAAACTAACCAAATAACAAAAAACTGAAATTGAAAAAACATTTTAGTTAACTAAAATAAATAAAAACATCTAAATGTCAACTTTGGGATTTCTTTTAATATGACTGAGAGAAACATAAAAGCAAGTGTCTTGTAGTGGAAACGGGTGATAAAACAGGTGGAATACTTCTGAAGTGAAAAACTGCATGAATCAAACTCACACAAGATGTCTAACTATGACTATGTTGACTCGCAAAAGTCTCTCAGTAGCTCCTGTGAAAAACAAGCATCAGGTCGCACCGGGTTAGAGACAATTATTATCATCGTCCTAAAATAATTGCCTTAAAGACCTTTGTTGGCAAAATTGAGTTACGCAATTATTTTAGGAAGTTGTCTCTATAATGGACTGATTTAAATAGTGACCAAATAGCTGTTGGTTAGTTAACTCRCAGGAACATCACAAGCTTCATGCATTGGCAAATATGTTTATTCAATCTATAAAAAAAACTAATACTAGAACTAATAAAAACTAAACTAAAACTAAGCATTTAAAATGCAATAATAACTAATAAAAACTAGCAAATCCACTGTAAAAACAAATTAAAACTAATAGAAATAAAAGAAAAAAGTCAAAACGAAATAAAATAAAACTATAATGAAAAACCCAAAAACTATTATAACCTTGATAAGCAGTCCACTCAGCAGTACTTGGATGCATCATAAATAACTGAAGCATCCTTAAATAGTTATTTTACATTTTAAAAGTATATTTTGTTTTTATTGGATTTATTTAAGTAATGTTTTAGGGTCTTCCATTTTATTATTGATTTATTGTATTTAATTGTACAATACAAAGTTTGAAAAATATGTAACTGATTGGATCATAATAAATGGGATCAGTCTGTTGTTGTTGACTATTGTTTACTGTTTAACCTGATTCAGACATTTTGTGTCGATATTGGTATTGGACAGTACTCAAGGCTGCAATATTGAAATCGTATCGGAAATGATAAAGTTCTTTCAGGACAGCCCTWACTGGAATGGATGACGAAGCTGAATGTACGATGAAGAAGTCACAGAATCCACAAAGCCCATAGCCTGGCCCTCACTTTCCTACAGTTCTGCTCAATTCTAGTTTCTCTTCACTGCTGTGCTGGGATTTCTCCCATAACAAGGATTTCTTCAGGAGAATTTCATTTGGGCCAATCAGAGGACTGAACGTCGATTTTCTGCGCAGTGTCTGCTAGTTATTTTAGCACACGGCAGTGGAGGAAGTGAATGAAGCCAGTCCGTGTTGATAAGGCTTCCAAATTAAATTAAATTTGTCTGACAAAGCAGCAGCTCTCATTTACAGTCGTCTTGTTCGGCTCGGTATATTTCTCCTCTCAGTAGGGTTGTTTAGAGCTAGGGATGGGTACCGAATTCGATGCTTTTTGATGTAAAGACCAAATTCTGTCGGTACTACTGAGTATTTATTCACGTAACATCAAATGGTATCATGTTTCGGTACCTAAACGCATCATTGCGACCGGTTTGGCGTAAGAGTGGTGAGTTTTCCATGCTTGTCCTGAACGCAGCATTGCGACCGTATTGGCGTAAGAGTGGTGAGTTTTCCATGCTTGTCCTGAACGCAGCATCACGCTAAAGCGTAATGATGTCAGCAGCTGCTGGTTCAGTAATCAGAGGCAGCAGAGCTCGGTCTGAACGTAGCTTGAAAGCCTCGCAGCTCCTGGAGTAAAAGTCACCGAACAGACCGCCTCTGAATTATCTGGTGGATTAATTATCTGCTGAACACAACGTTCGCTTGCTCAAAGTAAATAAAGTACCACCACTTTCTTTATTTCATCCACCATTAAACAGAGACCGGCAGAGGAAAACAACAGAGGCGCTTCCCGAAAGTCCGAGCTCGTCTGACCTAAAGAGCACAAGCAGCTAACTTTAAAGTGTTGGATGCATTTTGGATGTTCAAAATGTAGCTTGAATAACTTTTATTTATTTTAACTCCATCTTCTTTTGCTTATTTGATTTAAACTTATTTGCCTTCCATTGACCTCCATCACACATTTTTCTAGCGGGGAAATGACATCAATAGAAACACGTGGAGCTGGATTTTAATTTGTGCAATAAGACAAAACAGTCTTGTTGTTTTCAAGAGTTTTCACTTTAAAGAAATAAGTTAAACAACTGATGTTACATTATAAAGAGTTGGATGTTATCTTGATATTTGTTAATTTTATATATTGAGAAATATGTTAAATAAAAAAAAAGTTTGTTATTGAAAAAACACACACACACAAAGTACCGAAAACTGGTACCGTTAAGTACCGGTACCGATTCCCAGGTACCGGATATTGGTACCAAATCGATTCAAACGTCAAAGGTACCCATCCCTATTTACAGCGCACGCGATTTCTGGTTAGCTTCTTACCTTAGCCTCCTTCACATTGGAGCTGGCTACAAACATCACAGCCAACTGATCCAATCATTTTAAACTTCAGCAGAGGCCACGCCTCCAGCAAGAATCACATCTCTACAGCCGAGAGTCCAGACCCTCTTATGAAGCAAAGTGAAGGACAAGGGTCTGGTTTTTACCAGGCTATAAAGCCCACAGAACAAACTAGACATGGGTTTTTACGATGTAAAAACAAGTGTGCATTGCCACGTAGCATGTCTTTGCCTGCAGCATTGGACTTGCAGAATGAAACGTGACCAAGTTCAAAAGTGTTTTCTAATTATTATCAGTCAAACACCTGCCAAGTCAGCAGGTGTTTGTAATGAGCATAATTGTGTGACGATATATGAATCTGAAAATATGTAGTTTTACTGAAATAGTTTGATCATAACTGGGATTGAACCCTGATCTCCTGCATGAAAGCCCACAGTGTTCACCATGACACTATAGGAGCTGTGGGAGAATCCCAGGGCTTGGATTGTGTGCATGCAGAAAGAGTTTACCTTGCCAATACAATTATTGACACTAAACTGCATAATATTACAAAAATAGAGCAGTATTAAGACGATATTATAGTAAAACATCAAAATACAATCATATTAGTATCGTAAACACTGAACTACTGAGATGAGTTTAAATATTATTAAGCTATGGTGCAGTACCATATTGTGTAGATGCAGCAGGGGGCAGTATTGGACCAATACAAGGCTCCATTGACTGCCATTATAATTTATTAAACATTAATATTACATAAAGTATAATTTTTACATGTACCAAAAGGCAAAGCCATCATTTGGCACAGGAGCTTTACAGATATAAATTACAATGGCAGCTCTAGGACAAAGTATGCAGGAGTAGTAGCGTGCCAAAGTTGAGATGACTTGGATGAATCGAATCACAATAGTGTGCATTGCATTGGCAATGCACACTGACTACAAACTAGAGACTTATAAAAGTGTTTGTTAAAGGCTCACCCCGAGGTGCAGCGCAGTCAGGCCGTGGCTGTCAGCCAAGTTGACACTGGCCTCACGCTCCAGCAGCAGCGACACAGCATCAACATGACCTCCGGCCACTGCCAGCATCAGAGGAGTCCTGCAGAGGGAGAAGACACGGTGAATCCACTGACACAGAGCGAGGAGAGGAAAACAGGAAGGGTGGAAAAACAGAACTCACTGTCCCTGAGAGTCGACAGCATCGATGAGGTCCGTGTTGTCCGATTCATCCAACAGGAGGCGCACACACGACGTATGACCGTTCATCACTGTGTGAGGAAACAGAGACGCACAGAGGTCAAAGGATGTAGGACACCTCTCAGGACAGAGCTGGACCTCTGAGCCTACCTGCCACGTGTACAGGTGTGCGTCCATACTGCGCATCCACGGAGTGCGAYGACGCCCCCTGCTGGAGAAGTGTGTGGACACAATCGCTGTGACCCCGCAGGGCTGCCAGGGCCAGAGGGGTCCGCCCTGCTTCGTCCCCCTGGTCCACCTCTTTGTGACCCTGCAGCAGTACCTCCAGAGCCTGAGCGTGGCCATGGTACGCCTGACGAGAGACAACAATCATGCAGCTTACCAGCAACAAGAAGTGGATGAAAAGGTTTTAAACAGGAGACGTCAGGAACAGGAGCAGAACTGCAGCCTGCTGGGTCTGTGTGTTGGGCACTCACAGCGAGGTGCAGGGGGCTCCTGGCTTTGGAAGACTCTGAATCTTCATCATGACAGTCATCTCTGTTCAAAAGCTGCAGAAACACAGCAAAACCTACATGAAACATGTTGTCAAAGTCTACACACATAAACATTGGGCCTCATGCAAGAACCGTTCGTACGCACAGATTTGTTCTTAAATTGTGCGTACGAGTGATTTAGGAGAATTTGTGGCATTCACC
>NW_013952956.1:167099-168435 GCF_001266775.1 Austrofundulus limnaeus
CAACTAAGCAGAACCCTTTGTATGAACAAAAGTAAGAGAAATTTAGGATAAGAATACTAACATGTTCTTGCATGAGGCCCATTGTGATTTGGTTTGAAATTAGGAAATGATTTAAGAAATCAGGTCCAAAATATGGTTCAGTTGTTTAAGTTGGGCAGAGAACAGACGGAATGAAAGTAGCAGAAACTTCTCAAGTATTGTAGTGTAGAGTTCGGCCTTTATAAACAGAAGAGTTCTGAGTAATGTTTTAATTGTGGAAAAGGACAAAGACACATACAGGAAATGTCAGGTTTACACCACCTGAGTGCCGAGCGGTGAATGCTACTGAAAACACAACTATCCCCCCTCGTGGTGACCACTACACTCTTAAAGAGGAACTTACCCCAAAATCAACTGTTTTGCAGATAAACTGTCTAAATTGTGCCCTAAGTGTAACCCTTTCTATTCTATGGCTGCAACATTTGAATTCTGTTATTTGTTCAACGTGCACTGTGTGACGTCATTATTATAATTAAAATATGTCCGGTTGAATTCAGGTCGTCAGATTTTTTAGTCCTGATCTGAACTCTACGTGACACATCAATTTTGTAGTTTGTTTAAAAATATATTTAACCAAAAAGAGAATCTCTAAATAAGTGAATTCAGTTTGTTTTATGGCTGATGCCTCGTGCTGCAGGAGAACCGGAGTTATCACATCAGGCCRCCTGGACTCTGCTGCCCGGGGCGGCTGTGGTCTGGGAGTCGGAGCCCAGCCCAGACCACAGCTGCCCCGGCTGTGTAAAGAGCCTTGTGTCCTGAATGATCCAAAGAGACAGAACACGTCAGACTGAGCTGTACTGTGAATTTTAAATGAAACACTGAACCAAACAGAAATGAAAAGGATGTTCTTTCTGTTCTCTTTTGGACCAAAGTCACATTTTAATGGTTTGTTGTCTGAAAACTGTTTGCATTTATATCATGAAACTTTACTTTTTACTAAATCTTTTCTTTAGAACATTCAGAAATGTTTTCAGAAATGTTAGCTTGTCAAATTAAGCTAAAGCTAGCTTTCACGTTCCCTCGTCCTGGCCACACCTCCTCACTCATCCCCACACTTTAGGCCCCGCCCCTCAGTGTCTCCTGGCACCACCCACTTTGTTGACATTTTTTTAATTAGCCTCGGGGCAGAGTTATCTTTTCACAGGTGGTAAGTTACTTTGAAACTTAGAACTTGGCAGATGGCTAGCTACCTATCTTTAGTAAAATAACAGAAGTCGACCTACAGTGGTTTGCAAAAGTATTCATACCCCTTGAACTTTTCCATATTTTGTCACATTACAACCACAAACATAAATAT
>NW_013952956.1:175120-177338 GCF_001266775.1 Austrofundulus limnaeus
TCCGTACTGCAGAAGCCTGATAATCATACGTTCCTTCATATCAGGTGTGTTGGAGCAGAGAAACAAGTAAAACATGCAGGGCTGCAGCCCTCCAGGACCAGGATTGCCCATGCCTGGTTTAGGACTAAGGTGTGAGTTGAGTTCAGGTTAGGTTTACATCAGAGGAGCCCAAAGTGGGGCCCGCGGGCCAAATTTGGCCTGCCAAGCCATTTGATTTGGCCCACCAGCAGCTGACATCGCTACTAGGCTGTAATCTGTCGTCCAATGTAGAAACACATTGGCCCACTGACTATATAAGAGACTGTACTGCAGATAGTTTTCACTCATGGTGCTGACTTTGTCTTTGATATATTAAGATTAAACATGAAATACAAGTAACAACAAGTGATATTTAGCTTAGATTTAACCACACATGTAGATTTGCACACTTTATGAGGCCACAAAAACTCATATTTTAATCACTTTATGAAATGACCAATGAGTCTTTGGTACTTGAGCGTATGGCAGACTTTCTTCAAGTGCACAGACTAAAACAAAGGTGGGCCACCGCACTGGATGCTAGCTTAATCGTTAAAAATAAAGGACTTTAATTAAAAAGTACATGTTTTTCATGTATTGTGTGTGTGTGTGTGTGTGTGTGTGTGTGTGTGTGTGTGTGTGTGTGTGTTGTGTGAGGAACTGACCAGTTCCAGACAGTGCCTGTGTCCGAAGGCTGCAGCATAGTGAACAGGACTGTAGCCCTGCTTGTCTTTCAGTGAGGCCGTGGCTCCGCTCTGAAGCAGGAAGTCTAAACATCTGCAACACAAAGCCAACACCTCAGCTAACAGGGCAGCTAACCTCAGCTAACACATCCCATACATGAGCTGAACAAGAGCCGAAGCTTTGTACGGCAGAGTCCTGGTCCTCGAGGGCCACTATCCTGCATGTTTTACATGTTTCTTTGCTTCAACACACCTGATTCAAATACATCAGATATTGAGAGGCACAGATACGTAAAACATGCAGGATAGTGATCCTTAAGGACCAGGATGAAGGACCACAGCTGTAGAGTGTCTTGAAAAACTTTATCCTTGACCTGTCTGGTGTGTTCCTCGGTCTTCATGATGCTTGGAGCATTCATGTTGTGTAACAAAAGTCTGAGGCTCACAGAGCAGCTGGATTCACACTGTGATGAAATTAGTCACAGGTGGACGATGTTAAAAAGTTCTGGATGTGATTTTAGTTCAGGATATCAGAGTAAATGGGTTGAATACATTTACATGCCACACATTTCACATTTTTGTTTTAATTAAAAATAAGATTTTAAACTTTAAAACTTTTGATAATTTTCTTTCTGTTTCAAYATTTATGTGGTACTTTGTGTTGACCTAGCACATTAAATGTTCAAAAATACTTTTAAATTCTGGGTAAAATATGAAAAAATGTCAAAATGTTCAAGAAATTTAAAGACATTTTTAAGGTGTTGTAACTTAGCTGGAAAAATTCTGAAAATGTAGTATTTTTAAAAGGGTTTATCTTTTATTTAGAATTTATTCTTTTTCCTTCACAAATAACAGGATTTTCTGTTTTTTATAAAAGACATTTAGCTGTGTAAAAACAGGTGTTTTTGAATACGAGTGAACAGAATAAGGATTGGTTTGATGAGTGGATTTGGTGTCGTGTATGGTCTGATCTTCTGGAACTTACAGAGCCGCCTCCTTCTCTCTCTCAGCCTGGACTCCTTCACTCTCAGGCTCCAGAGCAACACGGCGCCTGTTTGTGGGTGGGACRGTGGGGTTCAGAGTCGCATTAAACATGAACAGACAGTTCAGTACATGAAGCTAAAACGCTAGACCAGGGGTCTGCAAYCTGCGGCTYTGGGGCCACATGTGGCTCTTTGGTCCATCTACAGTGRCTCTTTGAAAATGTGACCAAACATAACAGAATAAATTGTTTATATTTGRTTTTTATACCCACAACAGARATCAATTTGTATGCAATTATGTGATCAATACTACTAATACAAAAAGTAAAACATCTTAGTTCATGCTAGCCTGTTGTTTACTTAAATATTCCAATTTCTAAATCCATCAGAATTACCTTTAAATACCGTATTTATTCGTGTATAATACGACCCCCTCCCCTCCCCCATTTTTGAGCTTAAAAGGCATAAAAAAATTAATCTTCAAACTACCTCCAATTTCATACAGACTTCAAGATGTTTCAGCCTTTGCAGTCT
>NW_013952956.1:177760-179356 GCF_001266775.1 Austrofundulus limnaeus
CCCCCACATCATGTCGCCTGCCTGGATCTGTTATTATCTTGCTCTGAAGCACGGAGAAGTGTCAGAGGTAAGCTCGTTTCAACTGCTTTTTACGACTCGGTCTCATTTCCGGACTCAGGCATTTTGTAAATGAAGCAGATATTTCAGTTAAAATACGTAAGTAAAATATTTATCCGAGTATAATACAACCCCCCAACTTTATGGATGATTTTATGGATTAAAGTTTACGTATTATACTTGAATAAATATGGTAATTTGAAGATCACATAATACTAGAATTAGAAAAAAATGCCTGAATGATACAGTTGTACCTGTATTTATGAAATTCGATATAAACTATACAGTATTTTTCTTTTTTACATGAATATGGTTTTATTTGTCCTGATGTGTATATAAATAAAACAATAAATTTTTTTTAATTTTATAATGTCATCTCCACTGACCGTAAAGGTTTTTGAAAAGGCCTCAAAAAGGCCCACGGACCACCAGTTTATATTCACAGTTGTAGCTTCTTTTGAGGCTCCGGACACATTTCATTAGTGAATCAAGGAGGAGAAATGGCTCTTTTGATCAAAAAGGTTGCAGACCCCCGCACTAGACGGTCCATTTGAACCGTCCGTCTAACACTTCAGCATCACCTCTGGTTTTATGGAAACAGGAAGGTGCAGGAGGGTGGGGTTGGAGATCTAGTTTGGAAACCTCTATGTGGGCTCACCTCCTCTCCAGGTCTGAGGCTGCAGCGTAGTGCAGGGCGGATCGCCCCCACTGATCCGTCGCGTTCAGATCTGTGCCACAAGCCACCAGAGTCTCAAGACACTGATAGTGACGACTGGCAGCGGCGTAATGAAGAGGAGTCCTGAGGAACACAGACTCATTTGTACCAACTCTTTTTTTTTTAATCGACAAAAAATTTCAAAGTGATATAATAAAACAGATTTGTATTTCTGGTTCTTCCTCTAAAAATTCTAAAAAAGAAAACACATTTCCATCAGTTCTGTTGAGTTTAAAGAACTTAATGATTTGTGAGACTGATGTCTCCTGTCCAAAGGTCTTACCTGCCACATTTGTCTCTCCTGTTGTGCTCTCCTCCACTACTCAGAAGTAGTTTGACACAGTCCACGTTACTGCACAGAAACGAGGACAACAAGTAGTCACTACTGATGTGTTTTATTACTGCCCACCATCTGAGGACAGTGGGTTAGAATGTCTTTGATTCTGTGTAGAAGTTTGTTTGTCTGTTAGCAAAATATCTTGTGGAGCAGCTGACCCATTTTAATGAGAGAGCAACCAATGGATGTTCATCTACTTTGATTATGTTTCAAGGGTAACTACATTCAAGATGGCCGTCACAGCTGAACAACCTTAGTAAACACAAAAATGGCTACAATTCAGCCAGGTTTACAGAAACTAAAATTTACAATTCTGCGTGGCTGTAGCTGAGACTGATTCCCAACTCATACTCTGACCATTAACTGATCCTCTGAGGTCTTTAAAACTTTAATTAAAATTAAATTTCCTGATGCATCTCAGTAATCCAGGTAGAAAAAAATCAAAAAGAAAACAATAAGTAGGTCCTCTGGATGGGTTCTTCTTTAG
>NW_013952956.1:181655-183302 GCF_001266775.1 Austrofundulus limnaeus
AAATAAATGTTCTAAAAAATGAACAAATGAAAGTCAGACATTGCTTTTCAAACATGTTTCATCAGAATTAAAAAAAAAATAAAACTCATGAAACAGGCCTGGACAGAAATTATGGTACCCTGAAAATAACGTGACCGAAGGCACATGTTAAATCAAAGTGTGTCCATTAATTATCATCACAGGTCTCTACAATCCTGTAATCACTCAGTGGGCCTGTATATAGGACCACAGATACTCACTGTGCTGTTTGGTGACATGGTGTCGACCACACTCAACATGGACCAGAGGAAGAGAAGGAAAGAGTTGTCTCAGGAGATTAGAGAGTAAATTATAGACAAGCAAGTTAAAGGTAAAGGTTATAAGACCGTCTCCAAGCAGCTTGATGTTCCTGTGACTACAGTTAGACATATTCAGAAATTTAAGATCCATAGGACTGTAGCCAACCTCCCTGGACATGGCTGCAGGAAGAAAATTAATGACAAATGAAAGAAGATCCACCGTTGTTTGAGTTAAAGTGGACTTCGTGGGAGACGACCAAGGAGGACACCAAATCATGTGCAGGGTACAATAAAATCTCAAGACTATCAAGGATTCTAGAGAGAAATGTGCTGCCCAGTGTCAAAAAGCTTGGTCTCAGCAGGTCATGGGTCTTACAACAGGATAATGACCCAAAACAGCTAAAAACACCCAAGAATGGTTAAGATGAAAACACTGGACTATTCTGAAGTGGACTTCTATGATCCTGACCTAAATCCTGTTGAGCATCTTTGGAAGGAGCTGAAACACGTCTGGAAAAGGCTCCCTTCAAACCTGAGACAACTGCTGAGAGCTGCAGAAGTCTCACTGACAGTTACAGGAAMGGTTTGATTGCTGTGACTGACTCAAAAGATTGTGTAACAAAATATTAAGTTAAGGGTACCATCATTTCTGTCCAGGCCTGTTTTATGAGATTTATTCTTTAATTCTGTTGAAGCATGGCTGAAAAGCAACGTCTGACTTTCATTTCATTTGTGGGTTTTTCTTTCATTAAACGAGGGGTACCAACAATTTTGTCCACATATGTATATTGCTGAAAGTGTGATAAAGACCTGCTGACTGACACTCACTTATATTTAAGTAACACTGATAGTAACATTTTGAAAAAACTCATTTTTTCCAGAGGATTTAAGAGGTTCAGTATCAGCCAGGAGGTTTTGCTGCTCCATACATGTACTGTAAACCCCTTTACTTGTATAATGAGCATTAAAAATCTGTATWAATCACACGTGCATGCATGTTTTGAATCAATCTGTAAAACTTGAAAAAGTCTGTGAGATTGCCCTGTACTTCTGTATGCCTGTAAAACGAGGGAAAATCTGTGTAACTTACGAACAATCCATACAACTTGACATGTATGAACACACATGCATGTCAACACAACAAAGTCAGAATGACATCAGCAATGATCCTAATATAATGAAATATTAGAGTGACCTTTTTCTTTGGTGGTGACAGTTGTTTTGGCCAGGCAGTGTATGTTGCTGCTAAAATAGGTTCTATAAGTTATCAGATCATGATGTGAGCTTAGTTAAACTTACAGCTCTTTTTATTCTGCCTGGGTTTGTTCAATAAAACATTGGGCCTCATGCAAGAACCGTTCGTACGCAC
>NW_013952956.1:189963-191409 GCF_001266775.1 Austrofundulus limnaeus
TCTATGCCCAGCACTAAAATTAATCAATATGAGTTAACTCGATTAATTTCATAACCCTAATTAATAAATGGAAAATTGAGAAGATTTTGAATATCCCATCATCACTGTCATCCTATCCACAGCTAAACTGAGCCATGAATAACTAATCAGCCTGTTTACAGTTACAGACATAAAATCACCGAGTTCTTCAAGACTTGAYTTGGACGTACCTGAACGTTGACATCAGCCCCGTTGTTGACCAGGAACTCCAGACAGAGCGCTCCGTGTGTGGAGGCAGCAGCGAAGTGCAGCGGGGTGAACCCTTTATTGTTGGGTTGGCTGACATTGGCACCGTAATCGATCAGCTCGCTGACGACCGCATCCTGACCGTTAAAGCAGGCCACGTGAAGCGCTGTGTTCCCAAACGCGTTGGGCTCGTCGATCTGCGGCCACAGGGAGGGACACGTGTGGTCACCACCAGGGGGGAGAACAGACGTAACCACAGCAGCACAGGTGTTTCCTCACCTCCACCCCCAGGTTGAGAAAATGTTTAACCACGGTGATCTGCCCGCTGGAGGCTGCTGCGTGGAGTGGAGTGTACCCCCGTTTGTCCTTACAGCTGATCTCTGCACCCTGACTGACCAGCAGGCGCACTACATCCAGGTGACCTGTAGGGGGCGGCAGSACATAAACTGATTCACCTGAAAATCACAGTTTCAAATCTGTTTACCAGTGCAAGGTTAATCTGTTTATTTTATGTTTTTCATTAAAAACTTAGGGTAATATGAAGAAAACCCACAAAATGTTTGATAGGCCACGATTTTTCTCACMCACAGCTGTTTCTTTAGAATTAGCTTTGGATGAAACAAATCCAAAACTAATTAATGACTCAATGACACACTTGCACTTGATAAGTTTAACTTTTTGCTTCTGGCTGGTTTTAGCTTTTACCTAATGTTTTACTGGTTTTAGCTTTTAGCTACTGTTTTACTGGTTTTAGCTTKTGGCTACAGTGGAGGAGCCAGACATTTTTCTCAGGGGTGGCCAGACTGGGACCACTACTCACACATGGGTGGCCAAGAATATTACATCATTTTTTTTACTTGAAAGTTTCTGCATGTATTTGTGTTTTGGTCTTTTCCTTATGTCCTTATATTCAGGCAGGGACTACCTTATAAACATGGGTGTCATAACCATTTTAAAAGTGGGGGGACACACTGTTCGGGGGTCTGGGGGTCCTCCCCCAGAAAATTTTGAACAAAATAGATGCCATTTCCTGCAAATTTACCAAGATTTTAAACATACTCTTACCTACATAAATAAACACTTGATTTAATAATTATTTCAGAGTAGGGCTGCAACTAACGATTATTTTAATTATCGATTAATCTGTTATTTTTTCAATAAATCGATTAATCGGCCAAATCATTAAAAAACTTAATTACACACATATGAGTAGATATAAAT
>NW_013952956.1:193300-195292 GCF_001266775.1 Austrofundulus limnaeus
CCCATGTATGTTTGTTTAAAAATGTATTGTTGTTTATGCAAATTGCAATCTCCTCCAAAGGCACAACTCCAATTAGCATGAAACTTCTCATGTAGCATCAGAGTAGATGTTCTACAAACAATGTGGAGGAAAGGTTATTTGTTTTTTTATGGCTGAGTTGCATTTATTTTTATACAAAGCTAGCTTGTTAGCATGATCAAAAAATTACATTTACACATATTCACATCAAAATCATAGCCTTCCTGAAATTTGGTATGCTTGTTTGTCTTTGTGTCTATGGTGTATAATGATGTGATTGTGATGCTGTATTTCTGAGTGTTTTATGTGCTGCAGAACAGGAACCTGCTGTAAAACAGCAATTATGCTGAGTCAGGCTTGATTTACCCATGAAAGCAGCCCAATGCAGCGCTCGGCCGTCCTTCTTATCGAAGGCGTTGATGTTCGCTCCTTTAGCCAGCAGAAGGTTCACCATCTGACAGGAAGTGAGGAGAGGAGGGAGAGTTAGTGGGAACTTTGGGGGATATCCAGTATACTTCTGTGTGGGACGGCCTTGATGCAGCTGCAGGTAAACACAGCTCATCTCTTGGCTCACGTGTTGCAGGAATAGTGAGTCTTGTTAATTTTAGATTTGGCACAAATGTGAATTATTCTGTCAGCAATGAAGAGAGCTTCAGAACGCACAGCCCACCACGCACACAGCTGCGCTCGCCCACCTGTTTCCTCTAACCAAGTTACTCAACCAGTGCAGCACAAAGGCTGCTTATATCACAGGCCAGTTTATAAACCTGCAGAGGAAACTGAACCCATCGGATCCTGTCCGTCCTGTCTGCAGTACCTCGGTGTGGCCGTTGAGAGCAGCGTGGTGCAGGGCGGTTCGGCCGCCGCGGTCCGACACGTTCACGCTGCTCAGCATTGGGATGATGAGCTCAGCGCATCGCAGTGCGTTGTTTGCTGCGGCAACGTGCAACGGCGTCTGCCAGTTCTTGTCTCGTGCATTCACGTCTGCTGAGTGACGGATCAACACTCGCACAGCGTCCTGAAGACAAACAAAACACCTGTGTTGAAACATGTCTTTAACCTGTAAGAGCCAGTTTCAGTTCACTGAATTCATCTTGAAAGACAGGAAGTGCTTCTTTTTTTTCCTGAAATGAAGGKTGACTGCTGAGCCCTGAATGACTTTATGGAGATTTGCTGAAGAAGCTAAAGCGGAGATCATTCGGCGTTTTTTGTTCCCTGGAAAATTAATAAATCTGTTTATCATTCAGTGATGTGTTTATTTTTTAAAGGAGGSAACACTGAATACAGAAACAGCAATAATAATGACAGTAATAATAATATTCAGTGCAAGAATACCACATTTTAATTGACGGGGGAGGTAAGGGACCTGGATCATGGTCAGGGGGGAGCTGACCCAAAAACAGTTGAGAACTACTGTTCTAGCTAAATATTTGTTAAACATCTGGTCAAACCCAAGACGTTTATATAGAACAGCTGGAGTGCGCAGAAACCACGTGACCGTGTGATCGGCTGGTGAAGCTAACGGCTAACGCTAAACTGTCAAGAGTCTGGATTTCYCATTAYTGTACATGTTGACAACAGAGCAGAAAAAAGGACTGACGATGTAGACATGATTAAAACTATTAATAATTATATTAACCTAATTATTATTAACATTTTACAGTTCATATAATCTATTTAATGTTTTAAATAATGTCAGAAAAGCTGTTTGTGTTATGGATTTATTAACAGAAGATAAACAGGAAAACGTCTCATTTTACAGCAGATTTGATCTTATTTAGCTCAATGTGATCTGAGCAGAACATAATGTAACAGTTTAAAATTAAAATAATCTTGTAAAGTCGATGTAATCACTGTTATTTATTGAACTGGTTAGCAGATATTAGCTTGTGGAGCATACAGTGGTATGCAAAAGTATTCATACCCCTTGAACTTTTCCATATTTTGTCACATTACAACCACAAACATAAATAT
>NW_013952956.1:196729-199661 GCF_001266775.1 Austrofundulus limnaeus
TTAATTTTTATGACAGTAAGAAGAAATAATGAATATACTTCATTACTAGTTGAAGTCACCATTTTTCAACTAGCTAAAGTCTAAGTTACAGGCTGACTTCAGGTCTGGTTTAGATCATTGTTACTTATATGTTTTTCTGATATAAATCTGCTGTTTTACATGATTGTTGAATGAAATTAACATAATTATTAATTTACTGTAAAAACATGACAGATAATCTGTGAAACAGATCCGGTTCAGCTGCTGTTTATCTATTAGTTTGTATGGAGGCTGTGAGCTGTTGTCCTGTTAGGTCTGTTTCTGCTCCTCCATGCTGTCACAGATGCTACCAGTGGACGGTATGGGCGGGGACTCAATCTAGTGATCTATATTTAAGTCTATGGTCAAACCTGATTTTTTTTCCTGCAGCAACTCTACATTGGATGTTTTGCACAGCAATGAAGTGCTATCAGCTCTGAAAATACTAGCTAAAAAGAAAAATAATGGCTACTAAAAAAGGTAAAAGTTGCATAAGGTTAGCTACAAACTAAAAGCAGAAAAACTGTGTCTGCTAAAGAAACAAGTGTTTGAAGGGAATTGAATTTAATTGTTCATTTATATGGTACTAATTCACAACACAAGTTATGCTGTCCAAAAACATTCATACGTTTTGAAATGCATAAAAGTTACAAAAACTCCAAAGCTAGAGCACTCATCTCCTGAATGAGCTGAATATTTTGAAACATGAATGGCTAAATTAGCACAAAGGATGCAGTCGTTCCATGTCGTCCACTGATGTAAAGCTTTCAAATAGCTGGTCAGAGTGATGGCTGAAGCCAAACAGAGCGCCAAAAGATTCAATTCAACTTATTTTACACCTGCTGCTGGTGTGAGAAGAAGAACTAATTAGTTTCAGATTGTTTAGATCTGGACGTGGACACTCACCTCGCTCCGGGACGCCACAGCCCGATGCAGAGGAGTGAGCCACATGTTGTCTTTGGCATTGACCCGGGCCCCTGAAACAGCATGAACATGGTGGGGTGTGTTAGCAGGTTGACAGACAACACTGTCCAGCTACAAGCAACACACATGATGGGACACACAAAGCAAGTAACTCATGAAACTTCTTCAACATGGTATTTAACCACATCTGCACAATGAAAATACCATATTTATTCATGTATAATACGATCTCATGTTTAATTTGACCCCCCCACTTTTGAGCTTAAAAAGCATTAAAAAAATTAATCCTCAAACTACCTCCAATTTCATACAGACTTSAAGATTTTTCAGCCTTTGCAGTATTTATACATATCAGTAAAATGATCATTGGACTGTTTATTTTATTTTAACAACATATGTCCTAAAAGGTAGCCTGGTTTAAACCAGACACTGTCCTTCACTTTGCTTCGTACGCGGGTCTGGACTTGATGCATAGAGAAGTGATTCTTGCAGGAGGCGTGGCCTCTGCTGAAGTTTAAAATGATTGGATCAGTTGGCTGCGACGTATGTCGCTGTGACGGAGGCTAAGCTAAGAAGCTAACCGGAAATCGCGTGCGTTGTAAACAACCCTACTAAGAGGAGAGAAGTACCGAGCCAAACGAGACGGCTGTAAATGAGAGCTGCTGCTTTGTCAGACAAATTTATTTTAATTTGGAAGCCTTATCAACACAGACTGGCTTCATTCACTTCCTCCACTTCCGTATGCTAAACTAACTAGCAGACACTGCGCAGAAAATCGACATCGTTCAAAACTCCTCCTTCTGTTCTCTGATTGGCCCAGGTAAAATAAACTACAAGCAGACACTGCGCAGAAAATTGACGTTCTGTTCTCTGATTGGCCCAGGTAAAATAAACTACAAGCAGACACTGCGCAGAAAATGGACGTTCTGCTCTCTGAATGGCCCGGCTAAAAATCTGCCAACGAAATCCATCTCAGTGGGAGAAGTCCCAGACGGAGCAGTGAAGGGAAACTAGAATTGAGCGGAGCTGCGTAGGAAGGCAAGGGCCAGGCTAACTAAAAGGTATTTTGACAACAAATATATATCAGCTGTTGCATCATATGAATTCTGGCACTTTACACATAGTCCACCAGGAGGCGCCAACACAAAAGTCAGAGACTTCACATGAGATTTGGGCCATCTTGTGGGGGAAAAGCAGATTACTTCCTAATCATGAGCGCCCCCTCTGGTGGGGGAAACTTTTTTCAGGGATACAAACTTTTTCAGAACACCGGTAGACGGCAGCCATTACAGACAGATGTGTTTGTTGTTGTTCCAGGAGCGGCTCGGTCACACGTTAATGCCATTACTTCATTATGCAGGACTGCTTTTTCCCCCTCACATCATGTCTCCTGCCTGGATCTGTTATTATCTTGCTCTGAAGCACGGAGGAGCATCAGAGGTAAGCTCGTTTCAACTGCTTTTTACGACGCAGTCTCATTTCCGGACTGAGGCATTTTGAGAATGAAGCTGATATTTCAGTTAATATACATAAGTAAAAATATTTATCCGAGTATAATACAACCCCCCAACTTTATGGATGATTTTATGGATTAAATTTTACGAATTATACTTGAATAAATACGGTAATTATGTCTCCGATGTTTTCAGGATTTAATCACTGATAAATGATACAACTCTGCCACCTGCTGACATGAAGTAGTACCTGAGGGCTACTTCTAGTAACTGCTGGGATTTAGTTGCTGCTTTTAGGACACATTACTGTGTAATTATTAACCAGTGTGTGTTCTGTATCCTGGGATTGAAAAAAATYGTATGAACCACTGTAAATACTGTAAAAATACTGTAGGATGTTCAGTTTTTATAATTTTTTAACTAAAAGTTTAATAATATATTACATAGACGGGCCCATTTTATTTACACACAAAGCATTCTGGGTAAATGATGACGTGGATAGGTCCTCGGTGCGAGGCTGCTAGCGAGCTATATCC
>NW_013952956.1:200562-202228 GCF_001266775.1 Austrofundulus limnaeus
CTCCAGGGCTGGTGTACGCACATTTCTGTGGTTCTGGTTCTGTTGGTGACTCTTAGAGGTGATTCTGGGAAACTGTTCATGATGTGAAAAATGTTATTGTTCACACCAGACACACATGATTAACAATTATTACATCCACATGGACGCATTTAGATAAAGGACGCGCAAAGTTGTGCCAAAAATACATTTAACAGGAACAGATTCAGCCTWACTGGAGGATATAATAAATAGTGTAACACGCTGAGCTTTTATTTATAAACAGATAGAATTCTCTGGTCCACAGTGACGAGTGGCTCATCAGCCGTTTTCAGGAATAATCCTTTTTCAGTTTGGCACTGCTGTACTCTGGAACGCGACGCAGCGAGGAGCCGTGCACTGCACGTGCAGAAGCAGCGATCAAACTGGGGTTCCATGGGAGCTTTCCAGAGGGAGCTGGCAGACCGATCGGGACTGTGTCAGTCCAGTCCACCCAAAACTGAGTGATGTCCAAAGGAACGGTCTCATCCATATGATTCTAACTCTGCAACATCATGTCATGTTATGAAAACTCTCCACTGAGGCGCAGAGAATCGTTTCTTCATATCAGCTATGAAATAAACAAAGATCTATGTTCCTACCAAACATTTAAGTTCCTCTGTGTTTATAGTAATTATGGTAATAAACTCCTGTGAAAAGTTAATATTTCCAGGCTCAGAATGGATGGATGAGCCGGTTGCRCAACACAGCAGCTTCACAAACACACACACCGACACACAATCTCTTGTTCTTTGCGTGATAAACATATTTTATTCCTGTTCTTACTTAGGATTTTTTTCTCACTCACATTATATTAAAGTCATTATTTTCCTGAATCTAGAAATCATTTCTGATCGCGCAGGGATCAAACAAACATGTCCTTCACACATGCAGGAAGTAATTTGCATCTGTTTAACATATGTAAATGAAGGCGTGTCAGGGGAGGTGTCTCATGTGCGCTCAGTTCCATGTTAATTGTGATGTACAAAAGAAATGTGCGTGGATTCAGGCGTACGCACAGTTTGATACATCTGGATTATTTTGTGCGTACGCAGTTTTCTGGATTTGACCGTACGTCAGGTTTCAGTCAGAAATCCACGCAAGTCTTTGTACATRAAGCCCCTGTTGAGGAAAAGCATGAGTCTTACCAGAGAGGATGAGGATTTCTGTGATCTCTGCATCACCCAGGAAGGCTGCTGCATGCAGGGGGGTGCGCTTCTCTGCATCCTGCAGGATAACCAGGGGAGAGTTAGGAGACAAACGTTCTCTGAAAGAGACCCCAGTCCTTTTACACAACAGCAAGACCTCATTAAACGTCAGGTTCTGAAGAAACGTTAAGGACAAATAATAGTTTAACTGTTGTAGAAAGCTCTTTGAATGACTTCAAGTTGAATTCTGACCAAATTGACAAGCATTACAATTATTTATGAAGTACGCAAGCAGTAACAGCTGCCTGTAGTTCTTATAGAGCAGCATGGGGAACTCCTGCCAGGAATATCATATACTGACAAAACTAGACAGTTTAATCCTTGTTTTCCTTTAGTGTGTTTTGTTATCACTTGCCACCAAAAAGTGGGCAATTATGTTTTTTGCAAGCATTGGGCCTCATGCAAGAACCATTTGTACGCACAGATTTGTTCTTAAGTTGTGC
>NW_013952956.1:203481-204891 GCF_001266775.1 Austrofundulus limnaeus
TTCACCTGAAACTCTCAGACTGAAGAAGTCTCTTGGAGGAGAGATGAAACGTTTCACTAAAGAAGAACCCATCCAGAGGACCTACTTTTTTTTCTTTTTGATCATATGTTGTGTAGTTTACGAGTGCTCCAATCAATCTAACTGAATACTAAATAATTAKACATTGACAAGGACTACTTGTTTGATAAACATAAATTTACACGGCTCACCTTTAATTATTGTATTAATAATAATAAATATATGTATATGCTTATATACTGTATGTCTGCCTGAGTACATCTTAATGTTAAAAACTCCACAAAAATGATCAATAATAATGAACAATGGTTGATGTGATAAATTGTTAATAATAAATGATTACAACTCAGATCTCAGAGTTCTCAGTTTTTAAAACCTTYTGGAGCTCTCTGTGTGACTCTAGCATGACTGGAAGGGTGGATAGTTGTTTGTCTCTGTCTGTGTCCCTGTRATGGACTGGAGACCTGTCCAGGTGTCCCCTGCTTTCACCCAAAGGCTGCTGAAGGCTTGGTTATAGTTGCGGTTTAGGTTGTCGTGCGTGCTCCGTGGAGTGTGCGCGCTCCTGAGCTGTGTGAAATCATACTTGACGTTCACGTGARGCGCTGTTCTTCCCTCACCGACAGTAGTTTACCCATCAACAAGTGTGGTTTTTGGTTCTATTTTCACTAGTGTTAACCAAAAGTTTGTTTTTTCATTTGTTCTACAGCTTGTTGTTTACAGCCCAGTGATTAGATTACAATGTTCTGAAGTCTTGATGTGAATTAGGTTTGCAGTAGTAACTCTGCAACAATAGTTATGAACATGTTGATGTAGAAATTACAACTGTTGAAATAACTGAAAAGAGTCAACTTAAAAGGAAGCTTTTTGTTTGTATATTCTAAAACAAAAAGCTGCAATTTCTTTCCAGGTGTTCTGTGACATCTGGTTATCTTTATGATCTCTCGGAGGGATCATAAGTGATGTACATGCGTACCTGAGCACCTTCGAAAACATCTATCTTGAAATGAAGTGCGGTGCGCGGCCTTTGCGGAGCTACAAAATCTCGGAGGTGCACGACCACGCGTCAGGACACCGTGCGGGGACGGGGCGCCGCAATTACATCACTTTTGTTCCAAGCCCCTTTGCTATTTAAACATAAAACAGTATTTGGTTTTTGCTAATCTGAATCAGAATTGAAATTCWGTGTATTTTGTAAAAACCAAAAACCAAATTTCCCTCTGGGATCAATAAAGTATTTTTGAATTTGAATTGAATTGAAATATGTTTGACAGTTTTGTCGAAATGAACACATTTGTAATTTTTAAAATACAGTGTTTTTTAAATTAAATACCAACTAATATTTTTTAAGGAAACTATAAACTATAAAATCTTTAAATCACATCCTCTTTGTAC
>NW_013952956.1:204901-206183 GCF_001266775.1 Austrofundulus limnaeus
CTCTTTGTACTGATCATCTTGTAAAACCTCAGAAGAACTCCAATCCTTATAATACATCAGTAATGAAATAAAAATAAATAAAACTATAAGAAGAGACTTCACTAATCACTGATGTGTTTCTGCTGCTCTGGGAGGTAACGCTATAATATCTGTGCCCTAAAGGGTTAATATTCAGGGGAGGGAGGGGCTACTTGTGTGAGTGGAGAAACGAGCCCCGCTGCCTGCAGCTGGCTCGGACAGAGAGACGACAGAGGAGTGTTTTTCTGTGGGTCCAGCGAGTTSCAGCTGCCCCTTTTCTAACATATTATTGAACTCTAAAGAGTTTTTAGATGACTWTGACTCTGTTTTGCATGCTGAGAGTCATTACGATAGCTTTTTAGCTTTACTAATTTTGCACATCSTCCGCGGGTCATCRTCCGCTCTGAGTAAACAAACRAAGCTTMACCTGGTGCRGAGGCATGTATAGTCTGGTKGCCCGCCAGGCTTATAATGCACTTCAGAAAATCCTGACTCACTACTAAATGAACAATCATTATAAACATAATCTCTAAAACAAGTTAGCAGCTAACATACCTCTGATGTAGTGATGGCTGCAGGCACCGGCATTCTGCTCCTCCTGACTGCAGACGGTTTAAAATCCAYTTTTTACGTTGTCGTTCTGTGAGCTTTCTACATTTTTCATCTTTGTGTGATAATCTTCAGKGCTTCAAAGGGTTGGGCAGAATCGTGCGGAATTATTMATCAGAAAAAACTTTTGATGGTTATTATTTGATACTTGGTGATGTAAGACGTGTGTGGTATCGACAGCCTCAGCAAATTTTTAGGTTCTGTCGAAAACTCATTCATCTTYATCTTACGAGTCATGTCTGACATATTTGTGAACAAATTGCTGTTATATTTTTTTTAAATAGGACCTAAATCCATACAATATAAACACTCTACAGTAGTTTCCTCCATAGACATTTTACCCCCTGCCCTCCAGGGCCTTCGAAACCACGTGACTGAAACCCAGCTATTGCAAATGCTGCTAATAGTTACTGAACTGCCCTCATTTTATATTTTAAAATACTTGGATACTGCAGGTATGTTGGTATGTTACATAATGTTTAACAGGCAGTGGTAATGTGGAACGCTGATGTAAAATTATAAAGCCGGATTTAACAAATGTGACTGAACTGAGTGTAGTCGGCTACTTCGATTTCAATCAATCCAAATGGTTTGTTGATGGCGGAGGGATTTGAATAGTGAATGATTGTAGCTTTGGAAATGATTATATATATAT
>NW_013952956.1:207449-210135 GCF_001266775.1 Austrofundulus limnaeus
AAGTTTGATTTACTTGGACTTACCGTGAGTTGTTTAAGTGTTCCCTTTATTTTTTGAGCAGTGTATAAACTCAGAACTGCATCTAGTGTAAATTAAGGGTCAGAGGTTTTGAAGTGGCATTAATTCTTGGGACAGTTGTGACACGTGTGAATCATTCGACAGGTTCAGATCATCTGACACGTCAGTAGATCTTACAGTATGTAGCTCCTGAAGGTAACATTTGGGGCTTCAAATCAAAGAGGGCAAATGAGAATAACTTCTACCAAAACCAACTATGGGGATTTAATGGTCAAAGGTTCAAGACAAGACGAAACACTTGTGTTTGCACGYATCCTCACCAGAGCATTGATGTCTTCAGACTTGTAGATGAGCATACGGATCTCCTCAGGGTCTCCGCTGAAGATCGCCTGGATCAGAGGAGGCTGAGGGGGGTGAAGAAAAAAAGAACTGTCACATGACCTGAAGCARAAACTTGTAAGGTAAACACTTGGCAACACGAGGCAGAGTGGTGACAGAACATGGGAATATTCCSTCGGCATTCGACACGGGCCTCATTCCTCCCACGGTATGAAGTGCTGTCTGTGAACAACTGTAAGCTACAATGTTTACCAAAGTTACAGACAGTGTACAAGAATGCTGGTATTTAGATGGGGGGTGGGGGTGGGGGGCATCCCATGTTTCTTCTATCTGCTGCTGAACAGACAAACCACTGTAGAAAATTCTTGTTAGATACAGATCACAAAAATAAAATACTTGTGCAATGAAACAGTGCAGCGTAGAGGTCACATCTAACAGGCCCCTATTTTTCTTCTCAACATCACAGACATGAGGTAAATACAGGCCCTTAGAACTGCCTGCAAGAGTCTGGGCAGGTTTTTGAAGAAAAAATAAAACTTGACAGAAGATCATGTCACCATGCAGGCTTTAATGTAAGAGCTGTGGCAAAAGCAATAAAATAGAAAACGAGGGTTTAAGCCCACAAAACTGGTGACAGTAACTGTGCCATACAGAACATGATGTATGTTAAGAATCTCTGTATTTTCTTTACCACAGTTTCCTCTGCACAAATCATATCAAAGTAGCTCCCTCTAGTGACAAAAAATGCTAACGGCAACAAAACAGAGCATTCACTGTGTAAACCTCAGAACATAACAGCAAGTTGCATCTTTTAAGTTACTCCARTGTAAAACAGAAATAAATAAACTTTTGTGTCTTCAAATATTGTTTTTTGTKTTTATCATATGAAGTGTTTTTAAATATCCCACCCCCATATTTTAGCATATCTGCTAAAATAGCCAGAAAAGGCATTGAAGTTCATTGGATGCTTTTATCTTGCTTAGATTAGCATTAATTTAATTAATCCACACAAGGTCACTCACTAGATTTAYATTAAAACAGTTATTACATTTGTTCAGTGTACTTGAAACTGGAACAGGAACACTAATCCTAACTGCTCACGTTAGCTTGTTTTAAGTTATACAGTGGTTTTCATTAATTGGTTAAACCAGCTGGCCAAAAAACACTGCATGACCTTTGGCAGAGATTAAGCCAACTGAAACTTAAAGGAGCTGTAGTCTACAACATTTAAAGACAGAAAATCAGAAAACGAATAAAGAAAAATAAATCCAATTGTGCAGCCAGCGTCACTTCACTTCCTGTGGTGTTTCTGCCACCGCCTGCTTCACTTCCTGTTGCACTGTCTCTCCTTCTCAGAAACACAAGAGAGGAACCAACCGCAGAGCACCGTTTCACTTCTGCTTTACAAACCGAGCATTACTTCCTCATCTGGCTCGTTTCGTGCTCTCAACCGTGACTTTCCTCTAACATCATCACATCACTGAGCCTACATCTTCTCTAATTGTAAACATGCAGATTGTCTTAACATTAAATTGAAAAACAGTCAAAGCAAAAACAAATTCAGCTTTTATAAAAGTACAATTTTAAACCAACAAATACTTTTCTCTGTTGATTTAACTGAAAAAAATTGCATTTTCAGCAAAAATGCAGTGAGTAAATTGGTTGCAGATGTCTGAGTGTGTTGTTAATGTTAGAAGAAAGAAGAACAAAGCAGCAAAATAGTAGCTAAAACAAGAAGAACAATAAGTTTAAATTCACAAAATTAGCTAAGAAAATGCTAAAACTATAATTAGCAAAACATGCCAGAAAAGATCAAATCAGGGGCTAAAAGCAGCAAAACAGATGCTAAAGCTAAAATGAGAAAACCTGAAGTTAAAAGTTACACGAATCAGAATGGTAGAAAATATGAAACAGAACTGTAGCTAACAGCTAGAAGTAGCCATGTTTTTTCCCCCTGAAGCAAACTCGCATGAAATATTTGTCATTTATTTACASCAGATGCCCTTCCTGAAGCAACATGGGCTCAAACCAGCAACCTCAGGATTAAGAGACTGACCACAGAGCTATGGAAAAGGGTTAGCTAAAAGCTAAAAGTAGGATAAGAAAGAACTAGGACAAAAACAGAGTTAGTTGAAATAGATTTCAAAGAGAATRGTGTTTTTAAAGGAGCTGAACAGATCTTAAAGTACTGCTCTATGAAATGAGGAAGGTATGGATACTGAATATAAAAACTATATTCAARGAAATAATAGTGTGAAAGCTGACTCAGCATTCCCAAAATAAAACTTATTTTCTATCCTTCTTAGCTAACACAACATAGTTCAAAAAT
>NW_013952956.1:210395-212840 GCF_001266775.1 Austrofundulus limnaeus
TATATATATATATATATATATTGTGTGTGTGTATTCAGCTTTTTTTAATATTTACAAACATTAAAATAATTCTTTAGTATGAATATAATTTTCCAACAAATTCAGCAACAGTATAATCTTCTAGTCACCTTAGTTCCCACAGCTGAACATGAGGATTCATTTTGTTTTTCTTATCCAATGTTTTGTTATTTAGGGTGGAAATGTGTATAAATGCATCTGCAGGCAAGTGTATCGACAGATGTGTATCGACAGATGTGTATCGACAGATGTGTATCGACAGATGTGTATCGACAGATGCAAGGCTTCAGTCTGTTATTTAAATGAAGCCCATTCTGATCCGTTTGTCTGATCAGTGGATCTCAAATATCTTTTCGAAGTAGGTTTCTTGAAAGACCTCTCCCTGTTTGGCGTCAATATTTCTTGCTTCAGTTTTTACAACCTTCCCTGCATCACATAATGATGCTGCCGTTACCCATGCCAGTAGATGAACAACCAAAACAAATCCATTTTTTTATATAGAACATTAAAAAACAACTTCTATTGGGCCTCTGGACAATTAAAGACCCAATCAGCCCAGTGGAGCAGCCTGAACCAAGACCTGATTGAACCTCAGGACAATGACTAAACAAGAACTGATGAGATGACTGAAGATCGGTCTCTGGTCCACAGAGGCTGGTTTATCGATGTGGACCAGCCTGGAACACGAGACACTTGCAGATCTGATCACTTTTGTCAACTAGTACTGCACAATATATTGCAAATTTATCGTCATCATGATAACTGCCTGTGCAATAGGCATACCACAAAAACTGCATGAACTGCAAAAAATGGTTGGCTCAAATGTTTGCATTTACGTTTTGTCAGCATCAGTCTGGTTAACAAAATGGACCTGAGATACCACATCAGAGCATAACCCAGTGTTTCCTCTAGGATATGGATATATTCACAGAATGCTGCAGAAAAATTAAAAAATAACATTTTTAACTCTAAACCTAACAGGGAGCCACTGAAGGGAAGCAGCTCCAGGGAGATCTGTGCACATATTGTAGTTTGTGTTAAAAAACAAGCTGCAGCGTTCTGAACTAACTGCAGTCATGAGAGTCCAGCCTGATTAAAACCAACCTGCAGAGAGTTACAGTGATCCAGTTGAGATGGAATAAAAGTGTGAATCATGTGGTCAAAGCCAATAGAATAAAATACATCATAGGAATACATACACTGCTGGTACCATCAGATCAGAATACTTACATTTACAATATGATTTAAAGATATAATGTCCAATTATGAAGTTGTTGTGATTTATCATTAATCCACTAAACGTGCTGCTATAAGAACAGCATACAAGCTCTACAATCCCTGCGTTCTTTCTCTGGTCTCCATGCATTTACACACAAACAGTTTACAACAATCTGCCTTAGTTTCCTCAGTGACAGCACTGTGCTGCTACAGTGCAACATTCAGGGTAAGCAAACCGAAACAGGAAGTACGAAGCTGTACCAAAGTAAGAGCAGGATAATGTTGCTGGTACAGCACTGAAATTCACATCCTGGCTTTTCTTCAAGKGCTTCATATTTCCTGACACCTTTCAGTAGATATTAGTTTAAAATTATGGCCTGAAAAGTGTTAGAAGATATATTTCTATGTTGAGGAATTAGAGTTCTATCCAATCTGGTCAAACCTTGGAAAAACACTGTGTTGAATCTCACGCAAAGTGTAGCCATTTCTCTCTAAGCTAAGGTTAATTAACTGTGGCAAGCATCTACCTGGATTGACTATAAACGTTAATGAGTTGTAYATGGACACAGCAAATTCAAACTTTCTGCAAGTTTCATCCAAATATTGCTAACAGACAGAAAGAAAGAAATTGTATAGGTCCTCTGGACGGGTTCTTCTCTAATGAAACGTTTCGTCTCTCCTCCAAGAGACTTCTTCAGTCTGAGAGTTTCAGGCAAAATTCAGGCTTTTAAGCTCTGCCTCCATGTGACTGATACTCACATCACATGGCTATTGTTGACACCATTTTTGTGAAGAAAGACCGTCCATCATTGAACAGAGGTGGAGGCCTCCGTTTTCAGTTGTCCCCCTCCTACAACGCGGCCATTGCCAGTATCACTCCACCCCCTGTTAACAATAGGTGTTAATGTGATGTGAGTATCAGTCACATGGAGGCAGAGCTTAAAAGCCTGAATTTTGCCTGAAACTCTCAGACTGAAGAAGTCTCTTGGAGGAGAGACGAAACGTTTCATTAGAGAAGAACCCGTCCAGAGGACCTATACAATTTTTTTTTCTTTTTAACTTTTTTACCTGGATTACTGAGATGCATCAGGACGTAAGGCTGCACTGTATGGGCTGGAAATAACTGAGACTACTTCTGTTTGATGTTTTTTTTTAATTTGTTGTTTGACACAGAGGGCTTCTTTTATTCTTCTCTCAAATCATCTATAT
>NW_013952956.1:212931-216958 GCF_001266775.1 Austrofundulus limnaeus
GGTTTGGGGTCTTCATTTTCACCTGAAGGTTGCATGGAATCCTGTCTGTGTTTCCTGTCTGCTTTCAGGAAAGCCCAGTCAGGATAACCACACTGCTCTAACAGACAGAGTTAACTTCCAGCTCTAAAGCAAAGATGCTGCACAATGTGCTGCATTCAGTATATGTTGGGAGCCAAGCTAGGCTAGAACTACACAAATTTTGAACTCAATATTTCTAAAAGTGACTGAGTTATAGCCATTTTTGTGTTTGGTAAGACTGGTAAGCGGTGGCAGTGTCCCTCACTCAGGTTGACTCCAGAATCAGTTGTAGACATCTATCCAATAATTACTTTATGAAGATTTCATTAAAATGTCTTCAGTGGTTCATGGAATATTTTGATAATGGTACAAACAAGCACAAACACACACACAAAGACATTATCACCCTGCGTTCAGAAGGCAATAAAAGAGTTCAGCAGAAGAACAGCTTGATGAAAAGAAGAACAGAGGCCTCACAGGAAGTGACATTTTGACTTTGGCTCTCTATGCTGGTCTTCCCTGCAGGCCATCCCAAATATAAGAGGTCATTGTTGAGCATACACACTCTCTTTCTCTCTCACAGACACACACTTTTTCTCCTTAAGGACAAAACAGTGTGACCTAGATCCCATAAGAAACCAAAAACAATGAGAAAGTGTTCATCAGAATTTAGGAACATATCATTCAATGTAGTCTTTACTAAAAACAAACCAAACTGAATCCAGATATTTTGCTTTTCTGAATAAGAGGGTTCAAAAACAATGTTTGTCATATTTGCAATCATTTTTATTGTTATGTTGAATAAAGTGGGAGCGGTGGGTTCCCCTCTTCAAAAAGGGGGCCTGAGGGTGTGCTCCATATATGGGCCATCACACTCCTCAGCCTCCCTGGTTGGGTCTTTTCAGGGGTACTGGAGAAGAGAGTTTGATCAATAATTGAACCTCAGATTTTGGYGGAACAATGCTGGTTCTGCCATGCCGGGGAACACTGGACCAACTCTTTACCCTCACTAGGGTCTTCAAGGGGTCATGGGAGTTTGCTAATCCAGTCTACATATGTTTGGACTTTGAGAAGGCATTCGACTGTGTTCCTCGAGGTACACTGTGGGGGGTGCTCGTGAGTTCGGGATTGTGGGTTGCCCGTTGTCACTGATTCTGTTCATGACTTCCATGCAATACTGCAGACTCTGTACCGGTCTGTTGTGGTGAAGAGGGAGCGGAGCTACAAGTCACAAACTTTGGGTAGTGACCGTAAGAACAAGATCACTGATACAAGCAGTCGAAATGAGTTTTCTCCACAGGGTAGCTGGGTTCTCCCTTAGAGATAGGATGAGAAGTTCAGTTATCTGGGAGAGACTCAGAAGAGGTGACTGTGGAAAGAGAGGTCTGGGCTTCCCTGCTCAAGCTGCTGCCCCCGCAACCCGACTTCAGATAAAGTGGAAGATTATGGATGGATGGATGGATGGATGGATGGATGGATGGATGGATGGATGGACGGATGGTTGGATGGATGTATGGATGGTTAGATGGATGGATGGTTGGATGGATGGATGGATGGATGGATGGACGGATGTTGCACAAATTGCTTAAATGAAAAGTTGCAAAGGTGTTTAAATATAAATAAAACCAGAATGTAATGATTTGCAAATCTCATAAACCCCTATAGTTTTCACAATGGAAGACAGAAAACATATCAAATGTTGAAACTAAGAAACTGAACCAGAAATATATTTCATGGCAGCAACTAGGGCTGTGCGGTATATGCGRTAGAYGGTAGAAACGGTATGAAGTTGGTCTACAGTAGAAATTTACCCTCCACTGTCCTGTCGTCAGTTAAGTCATCGCACCTGTGTCAACAGGGCTGCGAGCGCAGAGACAACTGAGCAGGATGAGTTTGAAATATAATGAAGAAATATAGCGTTTTAAAACACGTATAGAGAGAATAAATCCTCAAAATTTCCCCCTCCAGCTGTAGAAAGGTTACGTCGGGATCACTCCCCCCAACTCTCCCGCTGCACGTCGCACAGAGCGAAGCTTTAACAACCGTAGTTTTTCCACACCCAAGTTGTCGGAGAAAAAACTTGTTCTTTATGTATTGTTACCCACAGAGATGATAAAAAAGACGTGGATGTTCGTTCAGTCATAAATCCATCTTGCTAATGTAAAGTTGGCTTCTGCTCTGATGATGAAGATGATCATGCAGCAGAGTAGGGCTGCCACGATTAATCGACGACTAATCGATTATTAAAATAATCGATGACTAATTTAATAATCGATTAATCGTTTTCTTTCTTTTTTTTACTTTGTTTTTCTCTCCACACTGCTTTGACACCTTCCACTGCCACATCTGCCTTTCTGTCCTTGACACACATGCACAGTAGTGGTAACTGGGGTAGGCCGTGGACGTTACAATTATACAGACAGGCTCTGGTATCATGGCTACCTGACAACGGAGCTCAAAAGTGTGGGATCATTTTAAGAAAATGAAAGAGAAACCTGTGTAATATCTGCAGAGCAGAACTTGCCTTCCACAGCAATTGTTTTTAGTTAGCATATAGCTAAAATCTAACCATGGTTATAAAAGCAGCTGCATTCTGGCACAATAAGCTCTATGTTTTATTTTCAATTAACGTATGATCCGATTAGTTGACTAATCGAAAAAATAATCTGTGATTAATCAATTATAAAAATAATTGTTTGTGGCAGCCCTACAGCAGAGCAGCAGCTGATAAGTTCAGCAGGCAGATATTAAAGCAAAAATGTTAGCTTTAATTAAGATTACAGTTTTCTGCAAAAAAAAAAAACCTCTAAAAATTACATTATCTTAACTTTTTATGATAATTTTCTACCACAATATATACTGTTACTGTGAAGGGATTAAATTTATACCATGTAATGAATTTGAGGTCATACCGCCCAGCCCTAGCAGCAACACATCTCAAAGTTGGGACAGAGTCACCAAATGACAAGTGGTACAAAAAAAGAAACAGCTGGAGGAGCATTTTGTAACAAATTAGGTTATTTGTCAACAGGTCAGTGAGGACTAATAAGCATAGTAAAAGTAGCATCGTTTAAAGACTTAATCTCTTTAAATGTAAAAGGTGTGCAGAGAAAACTGTCTAAAATTAGTGGAATAATGTCAGAATAATGTTCATCAACTTCAAATGAGTAAAATTTTGAATATTTCATTTTCAGCAGTTTATAACATCTGTAGAAATCTCTGTGCTCAAAGGCTGAGAGACTATATTGGATGGTCATGATCCTCAGGGGTCTCTGTGATAAAAACTGGGCCTGGTTCTGTTTGGGACATCATTGCACWGGYTCAGGAACACWTCCAYAAATCACTGTAAACACACTTCTTTGTGTCATCCACAAAGGCTGCCTAAAGCTCTATCGTGCAAAGACATGCCATATTTGACCTGTTACATCGAACYGAGGATAGTCCTAATAATTGCATATTTCAACAAGACAGATTGCATTACAGCAGCATGACTTTTCCAGAAACCCAACTGGTCTGCTTGCAGTGCAGACATCCCAACAACTGAAATCACCTGATGCATCGTGACTCAAAGATCCTGCAAAGAGTCAAGAATGGGACAACAATCCCCTTCAAAATCTCCAAGAACTGGTCTCCTCAGTTCCTTACTGGTTTTTGTCAAAAGASATGCTTCACAGTGAGACAGAAAATGTTCCTCACATTTTTAGATGAACTGCTGCCATAAGACTCAAAATAACATTTTAYTGTTTCCTAAAAGTGGAACAATTCCTCTTATTTATAGGTTTACTATTTTCTATTGTGAATAAAATAAGTTCAAGTTTATTTTTTCATTTTACACAGCTTCCAAACTTTTTCAGTATTGGAATTTTTTTTTTGTCATGATGAAGTTAAACCTTTAAATCTACAGTATTATGTAATTTGATTTGCAAGTGTTTGTTTATGGTTAAATATACACTCACCGGCCACTTTATTAGGTACACCACGCTAGTAATGGGTTGGACCCCCTTTTGCC
>NW_013952956.1:217901-219776 GCF_001266775.1 Austrofundulus limnaeus
GGCAAAAGGGGGTCCAACCCATTACTAGCGTGGTGTACCTAATAAAGTGGCCGGTGAGTGTATATACACATTTACAAAACTTAAATTAAAAATAAAATTAACTGAAGTGAATTTGTTGAAGTAGCACATATGTCTTTAAAATTAAGTGAATTGCATTTTTTTGAAAGAAAAGTCAACATACTGACATCCATTCATTATATTTTTCTTTTGTATAAATGCATCTTCAAACTGTTGTGCGTTCAATGTGAGTTCACAATATTTTGTGACTTCTAATGTAATTTTATGTTGAGATGTTCCATTTAGTTTGACGGTTTTCTCTTCCAGAATTTTAAATTGTTATAGGCATAAATGTGTATTTATACTGTGTAAATACATTTTTTATATACATGTTCAACTAGTTTATCAATCAAGGTCTGGAAACACAGATAACCCAGATTCTGGTACAGTCTTGATGTTTTCAGCCCGGCTTATACTCAACTGTCCCACAACAGATTAAATCTGTTATCACTCCTCACACACACGCAGCAAACTCACAACATAACTCACAACATAACTCACAGCAAACACACAATACAGGACCACCATGTCCCCAACACGTATTGAGGACATCCTGACCAACGGGTCCTCAAAGAAATGATAGATTGTAGTTTGCAGGCATGTTTCCATCCCCCCCCACCCCCACATACACCCTTACACCCCTCCGACAGCTGTAAATAATAACACTGTTTTTACAGATATTATGAGAAAAGAAGTCAGAWGTCTTTCTGTTGTTGATGGTGGAAAGACAAGTTTTCCACCCTGCTCAGCCTGTTGGTTCAGCCTACACACAAAACACTATTGGAATTAAAGACCCAAGCATTCCTTTAGCATTCTTCTCTTCACACTCCCATAATGTCACCCCTCCAAATGTGTCTGACCTCCACAGGGCCACTCCCTCAGCTCTGCCTCACCTCTCCACCTCACCGTTCCTTTTGTCCACCTGCAGCAGAACCTTCAGCTGCTCAGAAATCAGAACTCAGAAGCTCCCTCTCTTCAAGACCAGACTCAGGGATGCTTATCCAGCTTGATTTTCTGCCTTACTGTCGTTTTTGTGCTGATTTCATGAATGTTTAAATATGTTGATGCTTTAATGTGAACGTATTGCGTATACCAGGAGTGTCCAAACATTTTGTCACGTGGGCCAAAATCATAAAGTTAGAAGGACTTGAGGGCCGAAAATATTTTTCCTTTACCTGCCCAACAATAAACTAAGCATTGAATAACTTAAATAATCAAATAAAGTAGCCAGATTTATTGCTGGAAATCGATGCATAAATTAATCTAGATCCAGAACTTTAAAAGTGTTTTGTAGGTTTACCTTACTGAAAGAAATTATGCAATTTTCTAGGTTTCAATTGGGGGAATAAATAACCCAGTTTAGTAAATTCTGATCAATAAAATCAGGATTTAGGTCATTCTTTCGTTGAAAATGCTTGTTGTATTCAGACGAATTTAATAAATTTATTAAAAACAGATTAGAGTGCAGCAAAATCAGCTTTTCAGTAGAAGTCATTAGATAGATGTGGAAAAAGCTACGAGTCTGGTTATTAAAGACAAATAATTGGTATTATTGCCAATATTTTTATTCTAAGAGTTTACTTTGTGATAAATTTGCCCTAATAATAAATAGAAAGTCTCAGTCTACATCAAACACTTGTGCCAGGGGGACAAATTTGTAAACAAATTAGTATAATTCTTGAACTGAAATCAGGGGCCACATAAAATCAGTTCAGGGGCCACAAATGGGCCCCGGGCCACACTTTGGACATCCCTGGCTTTTACCCTCTGCTCAGTGTCGAAGTGTCTGCAAGGCACCTGCAAATAAAATGTATTATT
>NW_013952956.1:219786-220758 GCF_001266775.1 Austrofundulus limnaeus
TTATTATACACATCACCTACTGCATTTCATGAGACTTCTAGACTAAAAAATTATATGTGCAATCTCATGCCATACGGCCAGATGCTGCTCTCAAAGTGTGTAGTGACTGACTTTCAGCTACTACCACACCTAGTTTTGGCCTCATATCTGTAAACCTGTCTGAGTCACAGCCATTGTTGTGTTGGATACAGTCATTTAGTTATGGCAGCCATCTTGAACTGGACCTGTAGACATCTAGTGAATTTCCTGATGTTTTTGTAAAACTCAGTTCTCTGATTCATGAGATATTTAGCTTAAAACTCATCTGACCTCAAATAGAACCAAACATCTGTCACTCAGAATGTGTTTGGGTATCAGTCTCAGCTACTACCCTGGCAAATTTTAGAACAGTATCTGTAAACCTGACTGAGTTATAGACATTTTTAAGGCCAGCGAGTTGTGTGCTAAATGGAGACGGTTATCAGTCATCATCAGCTTGTTTGAACATAACAGGAAGTGCTACAGTTCTGCTTTAAACAAGCGCACAGACACACTCTTCCTTCCTTCACCACAGATCTGAGATGAAATCGGGGTTCTTCTCAGACACGTCGGCACAGAACGAGCTGGAACTACAGAGAAGTGTGGAGTTCTCAAACACAGGTTCTACCAGGCGTGAAGCAGCAGAAGCCACAAAACAGCAAAACTATCAAATAAGTCCTTTTAGTCTGAAGTGGTTGTTTTGGGGTCACTAAGAAAGACCTATACTTCCATTAAGGTAAAACCAGAAAACTGAAAATGGGTCAAATCATCTTTTGTTGAGGAACAAGAGACGTGACTGAAGGAAGGTGCTYGAGTTCCTGCTCGTCAGAAACCACATGACATTCAGACTGTTAGGATGCAGGAACCGTCATGTAAAACAATGYGCAACCAAAATGTCAAGAGCAGAGACTAAATGGACCCTGTAGCGATGCTGTTGGTGAAATAAAACTCATT
>NW_013952956.1:227525-229724 GCF_001266775.1 Austrofundulus limnaeus
TATGTATGTATGTATGTATGTATGTTTGTATGCATGTACTGTATATAGTGAGTTAAAAACAGTTAACAGGTTTAAAACTATAAGTGTACATCAACTGTCTTTGTTTCATGAGTTAACAAGAGCTAACTCACCACAGCTAGCTCATGAGATCATTTTGAAACTAAGAAATAATACAATGTTAATTTGAATTTGATGGCAGCAGCATGTCTCAGGTCCATGTTTCTCCTCTCTTCTTTGAACCACAATCTGAAAACTAGAACTGAAGAGAGCAGCTGCTGGAGGCTTTGACAGAAATGTTTCACTCTTATCTGATGAAGGAGTCTAGCTTATTAGCAGTCCTGTTTTCTTTGCTGGATCTCACTGTATGCACAAAATGTTCTTTTAGACAGGACTGCAGCCTGGTCAGTTCAGCACCTGGACCTTTCTACTATAAACCATGCTGCTGTAAAGGATGCAGCATGTGCTTCAGCATTGTTTTGTTGAAAAATGCAAGGCCTTATCTGCAAAAGACATTGTCTGGGATGGATCATGTGTTGTTCTTAATCCTGTGTACACTTTCCTACTTTGATGGTGTCTTTCTGATGTATAAACAGTCCATGCCAGAGACATTAATGCACCCCAATACTATCAGAGAGGCCAGTCCTAATAGTCCCTCTTCTCTTTAGTACAGATGACTTGCTGTCAATTGTTTCCTAAAAGAACTTAAAATGATGACTCATCTCATCACAGAACAGTTCTCCACTTCACCTCAGYTCAAGAGGACATGTCCATTTCTCAGCTGTTAAATGCATTTTACTGTATTTGGAGTGTGTGCAGCATTTTGACAGGGGTCACGTGTTGATTTCTGTCTTCCTGTTGTTGCAATAAACATCTCAGAAGCCCAATCTATGTAGCAACTTTAATCTTTAAATCACATTTTTCTGTTTCATGTTGAATAAATATTTCCACAAATGTAATTACAATCAAAATATGGGTTAAGATTTGCGAGTATTTTTTTTTTTTCACATTTAGGGTTATATTTGTTTTGGTTTTAGTATTGTTTAGTCCTACAAACTAAAGCATACTTATAAGTGGACGTGGTTATATCTACTATATATTTCAGACAGTCTGTGGGAGCCTTTGAGAACTGTGCCGTTTGCATTTTAAATCATTACGGGGGAAAAAAATCAAAATTTTCTTACATCTTGTGTCAGATTTAGGGTATGTTCCCTGAGCTGTTTGTCACATYATGCAGTTTGTTGAACCACTGTGAGGTTAGGAATGAAAACAACTGAAAGTGAACAGAGGAGATGCTGCGGGTGGACGAGGCTAAGCTAGCAGCAGCTAGCGGCTCCTCCTACCTGGTCAGCCAGCTTCAGAACAGCCATCTCCGGGTCAGCTCCGGGACCAGCACATTCATGCACCGTGCGACCCTGCGCCCCGTCTCGTCTACACTTCCTCCCAGATCAAGAACCGTGTGGGTCGTTAAGATGCACAGATACCGCTGCTGCTGCTGCTGATGAAGGCCGGGCCGAGGACCGCGGCCATCAGCCCCGCTCCACTGGCGCTATCTGCGGCGACGCTGCGAGGCGGACGCGCGGAGCCGCTGGGAGGCGGGGGAACGAGGAAGGCTTGATCCACTAATGTAAACAATCGACATTTATGGCCGCTTCTTGCTCGGGGGACCCTGGTAGCTACGACCCCTCCGGCACCATCAGAATCCTCTGTTCTTCTCGGTGAAGAGTCAGAWACCACGCTGAAGTCAGCTGAACCAGATCACACAGGAAGTCGCGGCTTTTCTCCTCCTTTCAGATGCAGAAGTGGAGACGAAGCTTGCAGAGCATCATTCCAGCAGCTGTGCAGCGCGCAATGCTGCCGCCTAGCGGTCACATCCACAACTACACTCTGAACAGCGAGCGATTGCGCATGCGCAGAAAAAGACGCGACGCCACACAGCGTCCAGTGTTTAGAGAACTATGGATGCTGTTCAAACAAATGTGTCAATTCACAATAGTCAAAGCTATAGTCAAACACTTTAGACTGTGGTCGTATTGGTCATTTATGTCATTTTATCTTCCATAAGATCAAATGTATGTTTTAGCTGTTTTAAGCATTTCACAGCCACTGTAAAAATGCAAAAATCCTTGTTACAGATAACTTTTCATGGCTAAACCATTTGTATTTTTATCCCAAAGACAAACTAAGGTTTTGGCCAAAACC